>NW_027422398.1:0-109458 GCF_037893015.1 Macrotis lagotis
ATCATCAAAGAGTCAGACACAACCTGAAAAGACTAAACAACTAAAGAATGTCTAGCTGAACTGCTTAAAGTAATTTTTTTTTCTATTTGAAATTTTGTTTATAAATGTTTTAAAATCATTCATGCATTCTAAGTTTGTTGCCTCAATATCTCTAACAGCTGTTTTTGGTGGAATTATTTTTTGTTTGCTCATTCTTCAAACCCTTCTTCAGAATTTTAAGCTTTATATTAGTGCTTGGGTCTTTAGGTTTGTGGAGAGACTTATCTGGGGCATACTTGTGTCCTCTTCGTTCCTATTTTTCTTTTGAGGGGTTTTGAATGGGGTTTTTCCAATATATCAGGAGAAGCATGAGCAAACTTTGCTTATTCTCAAATCTGTCTTATCTGAAATTCTGATTAACACTCTGTGATTCTAAATGTATTACATTTACTCATCTGGCTTTTGGAGGTTTCAATATAATTCAACTCCTAAGGACTCAGCCCAGTATCAGGTAGCTGAAAAGACTGATAGGTTCAAAGGGATAGAACGTTGGGATCCCTTTAGGTCTGACTTTCTTGCATTCATTATTGCGGGACAGTCTCTAGGAATGATTGGGCAATGTATCTCTGAAGCTGTTCTGCTGATGGGGAGAGGGTATCACAGTTCTTGCTTGCTTCTGTACATGTCCTATGATGAGGATCCATGTCTAGGCCCATGAGGACTCCTTACCACAGACTAGCACTCCTAACCTGGTTCTATGACATAGCAATGAGTAGCAGGCAGCACAGCCTTCCAGTGCAACCATGACTCTCCCACTTGAACAAGGTCTGCATAGGCCTGAGAAGTATCTTATAGCATAGCTATATACAGGGTCTCACTGAACCTCCCTTATAGAAATGTCCACAGAGTTTTCTAATAACTAGAGCCTTTCTCCATTGCCTCTAGACCTCTCTGTCTAAACCTACCCTCTTTTCACCTGAACTAGAAAATGGCTCACTGTTAATTTGTTCTTGTATTTCCCATTGACTATTCAGTCTGATGCATTTTCTGTGTCTTTGAAGTGCAGTTATAGGGCCAAGTTTGTCTGTGTTTTTTTCCTGCTACTCAACCATCTTAGTTGGCCTCCCCACTTTGTATTTCTATAATTCACTTCTACTCTCCTGTCAGTTAAAAACTGAGACAACACTGCTGGAACAAATGTTCAACATCTGAGGGGGAAAAACACACCCTCAATGTTGGCTTTAAAAAAAGTTTAACAGTCCTAAAGTGTTTTGTATTTAAATTCTGTTGGTAATTGCAGATGGCATTAAGGACTTTTTGCTGATAATTAATTGTTTGGAACTTTCTAGTAGAATTACTATCCCACTTGGCAGTGGATGAACATAACATGGATTATACATGGACATATCACTGGTAAGGAAAAACAGTACATGAAACTCCAACAAAGTAATACCAAATGGCTGAATTTCATGTATGCCAACACCAAATTCAGCTTGTAAGAATCTTTTTGTACACATGTATATGAATTTAATCCCCATTTATTTCAGATAAAAATGATAGCGATTTACTTACTTCATATTTGTCTGATCTTATTCCCCCTGATTAAGTGAAATACTAAGTTCTTTGCTCTTTATTCTGTATGCTATTTCTTTCTCTTTCCTAAATCTTCTGTTTGTAAGGAAAATATAATAAAAACTGACTTCCAGTTTTATATATTATTTATCTCTCTCAGTCTATGAAGACAGTAGAGTACTGAGGATACATGGGTTTTTCTTCCTTATTAGAACATGAATACTTCAAAACATAATACTTTCCATATGCTCAAAAGCATATATTTCTTTTTTTGTAATCTTTATCAAAATTTTACCATGTTCCAGTCATGACAAGTATACAGGATGCAAAGAAAAGGAAAATGGAAAAAAATCCCTGCCTTGTGTAGGCTTTCATGCTATTAGTGGAGGTAATATATGTAAATCAGTAACTACACAATAAATATTGCAAAGATGGAAAGTAACCTTAGAAGAAATAGCATTAACAACTGGGGAAACTGAGAAAGTCTTCCTTAGGAAGTGTTAATTCATAAGCTAAACATTTTTTCTTTTTATATAAATATTTTATTTGTTCTCCAATTATATAAATAGTAGTTTCTATTGTTTTTTGTTTAGAGTTTGAATTTTACACATTTTTCCCCACACTCTGTTCCCTTCCCCTACTCCACCCCCACACACAGAAGGCAATCTGATAATTTTTACATTGTTTCCTTCTTATACATTGATCAAAATTGAATGTGTTGAGAGAAAAAGCATACCCTTGAGGGAAAAATGAAATATTAGATATAGCAAAATTATGAAGTACATAAGACAATGTTTAAAAAAAAATTGAAGGTAATAGCCTTTGTTCTTTGTTTAAACTCCATACTTCTTTCTCTGCATACAGATGGTATTCTCCGTCACACATACACTAAAATTGTTCCTGATTATTGCACTGATAGAATGAGCAATTCCATTAAGGTTGATCATCAACCCCATGTTACTGTTAGGGTGTGCAATGTTCTTCTGGTTCTGTTTATTTTCTTCAGCATCGGTACAAAAAATGTAAATTTCTCCATGTTTCTCTTGACTGCAAAGTTTAAAATGCTAAGTAGCTATTCACCATAAATATCATGGAGTATTCTATTGTCTTCTATAATAGCACCAGTTTCACAGGTTGTTGGGAGTATTACATAGGCGTAAACTGAAATTGCTATCACAATAATCCCACACAGAGGAGTCAGTTAATATATAAATATTCCATTCCATTAATTAATGTCACATTTCCCCCAGGAATACTATACTTTGCTTTGCTATTTCAGTGGCAGTACATTGTTTTGCTTTAACTTCTACCTTCTGGAATATTATTCTCACACTTGTCCTTAACAGTGCTAGCCATCATATCATGTGTGATAATGACTGGTATATTGTTATATGAACTTTTCCTTTCTTTCATGTCTTTTTGAATTTTATTTTAGAAATAAAAGCTCTGGATTTTGGTTAAGAAATGTTTTTGGATTTTAAAATATGGAGTTTCTGTGTGGAGCTGAGAAGTGTGTCTTTTTTTCTTTCATTTCTCAATTAGACTCATATAAGTTTGGTCAGTCCTCATTTGTGATTTCTTGAAATGTTATTTGTAAACTTTTTGAATTTTAAGGTTTCTTCATAGTATAGTAAGATGTAAATCACTTCTCCATTTTACATTTGTTTAAGTTTTCTATTTGTGAAAGGAGATAGTTTGCAATTTAAGATCTAGTTCTGTCTCTGGAGATTGTTCTAATAGGTCGTGGCTGTCTCATGGAGTTGTCTTGGTATTATTCTGGTAGTTTGTTGTGTGAGACTTTTGCACCTAAGTTATTTATTCTTTCTCCAATTTGTTCTTCTAGAGAAGTCAGTTTCTTTCCCATCTGTCCTCTAGAAATAATTTATATGCTCATTTTTAAAACTTTTCTTTCTTAACCTCAACGAATTAAAACAGAGTTTATGGGAATCTATGGTTTATTTGAGATTTCTCTCTCTATGGTTACTAAGTCTTCTTCCTTATGAGAGATACAGTTTTGATTACGTACTGTGGAAGAAAGTTCCGACTTTTATCCTGAGGATGAAGATAGTTCCAGTAACATCAGGTAGAGAATAGTGACTTGAGAAATTGGAGCAATGTTCTCTTCTCCAAGTCTTTTGTATAGAGAAGAAACTTTGTGGGTAGGTGGTTCTTCTTGGCATGCTGTCCCAGTATGCTTTTCCAGGTAGCCAAATTTTAGTCAGAATTCAAGACCTCTAGATATCAACAATGTCATAGCTTAGAAGAGACCTGAGAACATGAGTGGCTTTCAAACACTGAATGTCAAATATGATCTTTAGAACATAGAATATTAGACCTGGTGGCATGTCATTGAAGTAAAGAAAGAGCTCCACTGATTATCATATCCACTTAAATTGTTTGGCTGTTTGGTTTTTGCTTGTCCTTTGTTATCGAAGAACACCAGAATGACATCACTATGTTTGAGACAAATTACAATGTGTCTGCCCATGGCTGATCAGACCAATACAAGCTCAGAATGCTCTACCACAGATTGGGCACAAATAGTCCATGTGAACTCCTGGGGTGGGTACTCTAAACTTATGAATGTCAGGTTCCCTTTGAGCTACTTCAATTCTGCCTTCCTTATCGAATGCAGTACCCTCACTGATGAGGGAATGCCAGACTGGGTGGTCCTATGACAATGTCTCCCATGCTGTACAATTAATTTTAAAGTAAATAGAGAAATTTTGAGTACTGTGGACAAGTTCACTTACCTTAGCAGTGTCCTTTCTAAGGAGGTGCACATTGACAATGAGGTTAACCATGAATTGCCAGAGTTAGCTCATTATTTGGGAGGCACCAAAAGAAAGTATGGGAGAGAAGAAGTATTAGACAGACTACCAAACTGAAGATCTACAGAGTTGTTGTACTGACTTCATTGCTATATGCCTGTGAAACCTGGACAGTCTATCAGAGCCATGTCAGGAAAGTGAATTGCTTTCAATTAAATTATCCTAGGAAGATTCTGAAGATCACCTGGCAGGAGAAGATACCTGACACTGAGGTCATTTTTCCAACTAAACTGGCTAGCATTGCAACATTACTACAGAGATTGCAACTACCATGAAATGGACTTGTTTTAAAAACTCAGATACATATTTGCCAAAAAAACTTTGTTTATGGAGAACTCCCAGAGGGCAAGTGCTCACAAGGGGATCAGAAGAAGTGATACTGAGACACCTTGAAGGTCTCTTTGAAAACTTTAGATTTGATTGTACTTAAATTGTTTCCCTTTTAATGGAAGAAGTAGTCATGATAGAATTTTAAAAATAACAACCAATTGCAAATAGTGACCTTTTGGTTTTGAAATTGTTTGTTCCAGATATATTTTCTACCTTTGCTAAGGATTACTCATATATACCACCTAACTTCTCCCCTTCACTATGAAATAAAGATGAGCAAAACGCTTACAGGCATGTATAGTAAGGAAAATAAATATCTCTGTTCTGAATTTATCACCATTATTTATCTAGAGGCAGATAGTATGATTTATCATGAGTCCTCCAGAAATTGTGGTTGGTCATTTTTCTCGATCATGTTTTCATAGTCCTTCTAAGTAGATCCATTTCATCATATCATTTTTGTATACATTAAATTATTCTCCTGATTCTGTTTTTTCACTCCATCAAAATCATAAGTATTCCGAGACATTTGTGAAACAATTCACTTCATTGGTTCTTAAAGATTGATAGTACAACAATACATTCATAAACTTTATATTGTTTAGGCATTCCAAATTCAATGACACCCCATCAGATTCCAATCAATTCTATTAGGATATTCTCTCCTTTAGTTCCTAGAAGGCTATTTATTTGTAGAATAATGTGTGCCACCAACCAGAGAAATATATTTCTATCTAAGTAAAGTCAATGAATCAATGAGGATTTATTAAACACCTAGCATGAAATAAGCACCATTCTAGGCTCTGGAGATATAAATATAATGAAGGAAACAATCTTTAATCACAAAATCTCAATACATATTAATTAAGTGCCTTCATGAATTGATATATCTGCTTTCCATCTCTGAGAGGTCTTGGAAAGTATGTCATTGATCTGAAGCAGGGGCTGCAGGTGGGGATGACTCAGGGCAGTCCATCCCTACCAGATTCCAAGGCAGACCTCATGGATTCCTCCAGCACTTTTAAGAATCTTGTCTGTTCACTGGTTTGGTGTGTTCATTCCCATAATCTGTTGGGGGCAGGGTCAATTGATAAACTATTTCCTGAGAAACGCAACACTTTGACATTGGAGGGATCCTGACCCAGGAAACTGTGAAATTTGGCCATGATTCTTACAGATAATGTGTGTAGAACATATACCATATTATAAAGGATGATTTAACAGAAACCAAAAATGTCCACTCACTAAGCCCACATTATCTCTACTTCTGACTTGGAAATTTCTTCTGTTGACTGTGATGTAGAAAGAGAAAGACCTATAGTTTGAGATATGGAGAAAGCAGGCATGTCTCACTACTTGAAATCTATTTTTTTTTCTTTGATTAACCCTAATCAGCCTCTACCACATTTTTCAGGTGTGGAAAGAGTACAGGAGGGAACTTGAGAAAAATTTCTACATATCTGGGGTAACTCACCCAGGGTTGACCCCAGGTAAAGAGCAGCATACCTTCAGGTTTACTTTCCTCTCTACTTTCCTTCTAACATAATTGGGTACAATCTCTGCCTACAATTGATTGAAGAGAGGGAGGGGAGAAGGAATGTTGGCAAAACCTCTGAGCAGGAGGAGGTTCCAGTATTGGGCTCAGGAAGGAATCTATAGGTCAGTTTGTACATCTCCTGAGAATGTGGAGGGGGGGCAGAGGTGGACTACTGTGCATTTCTTGTGGCACTTCATCTGGATGTACCTTGCCTGAATTTCCTCTTGTTATTCAGGAGGAGGGTAGTGCTGGTAAAGTCTCTAGAGCAGGAAAAGTTTTCAGTTTTGACTCTAAACACAAGCCCCTCCTTTCAGACCTTGAGTCTCTGCTAAAGAAGTATTCCCAGTCTATGAATGGAGCTGATCATAATCACCATTTGCCATGGAGACAGGTCTGTTTCCAAGGAAACCCCAAATCCTGATTTGCTGATTCCCATACTAAATAGAATTTTATCAGGCTCCTGTTTGTACCCCCTCAGAAGACAGGAGAGTTGGGTATTCACATTGCACAATTTGGGTGGGAGGTTTTTCTTTTATTTTGCTCTGTTTTGCATTCTATCATTGTATTAAATAACATTTTCTGAAAGGTAATTCGAACAGGTGAATTAAAGAATACTTACTGATCATCATGGAGAAAATACACACAGTGGAACCTTCATGACACACATAGGGCTTGCCCCACCCCCCCTGCATCCCAGGCCTCAATCCAGAGGAGAGATGCAGCAGATGCTTGTTGGGGACTTGACCTGCCAGTGTAAATTGAAACTGGACACCACGAGACTATACTACAGATGGACAATGTCATTTTATTCTTACAAATTCCATGGAGAAGTTATCATTCATATTTTACCTGTGAGGAAACTCAGGTACTCATAGATTACTTTGGTCAGACATCTATGAAACATTAGAGAAGAAATTCCAAATCCATTTTCCTTCTGAGTTCAAGTACACAACCACCCTTTTCTCCATTTTATCAGGAGCCTGGCTTCATTTTCTTTGCTTTTTTAGCTTTCTAAACTGGTCATTTCCTGCTGTTCCTCTCTACTGAACAGACTCTCATTGAAATTTGACAAAAGCAGTGAGTAAACCTGACCCATAGTCTGACCATCTCTGCATGTGCATAGATAAATAGATAGATAGGTAGACAGATAGATAGATAGATGGATGGATAGATGGATAGATAGATAGATAGATATAGACAGATATATAGTTATATAGATACAGATAGAGAGATATAAATCTTTCTCTCTCTGTCTCCCTCTCTCTCTCTCTAATCTATCTATAATATTCAATACCTCTAATCCCCTACTCTATACAAAGAGAAAGGAAGATTATGCTGTTACTTAAAGAAATATTAAATATTTTTCCAATGCCAAGATTTATTGTTAATACCACCCATAACTAGGTTACCCAATCAACATCTCAGTTGCTCTAGGAATTAAGGTGTCCAAAGACTGATCTGTCTTCAGTCACTATTTTCAACCTGCACTTAGGCTGCTCAGAAGATCCTGGCATTCCCCACAGGACATCTAATTCAATACAATCATTCCATGGTTCAATAAACTGAGGCATAGAGAGGGAAAGTGACTGGCCCAAAGTCACATAGGTGCAAAGTATAAGTAAAGTTTGAACACAGTCTTCGATCCACCACTATAAACAATGTTCTTTTCAGGGATCAGATGGGTCCCTCAGAGGAGTTTATGTTCATTTTCTCATAAGTAGAACTAAACTTGTCTGATGTTTAGGTCAGCACCAAGAAAGCTTAAAGGAACTTTCCATCACAAGCAGAATCTCATTTTATTCTCATACCCTTTCTGGGTGATACTATTGTTCCGATTTAAAAATAAAACTTTGAGCAGAGCCAAGATGACTAAGGATAAGGTAGCATTCCCCAACAACTCTGACCCCCCAAACCCCCAAAAAGCAAACAAAGGATGGCCTTAGCCAAAATTTGGAGGGGCAGAACCCACAGAAAGACTGAGTGATACATTTTCCCAGTCCAAGATAACTTAGAAATTCCACGGGAAATGTATGCTTCACCAAGACCAGGGGTTGGAAAAAAGCCTTGACACAGTCTAGCCCAGTGCAGCCCAGCCAAGTGACATGACATCCAGATTCTCCTGCAACAGCTTGAAGGGGCAGGGAGAGAACTCTGCTGAAAGTGGGTGAGTGTGGAGTGAGGAGCACGGGCCTTAGAACCTGCAGCAAAAATCGGGCGATAGCAGCCTGCACCCCCAGAGAAAGTAAGGGTAGTCTGAAGAGGTTCCTCTGCTCTCCCTGGGGTACAACTCAGCTGTTTGCCTACACTCACATTTTGCAGTTTGGATTTCCACACTAAGATAGCAGGATCCCTCCTTATAGGCCCAGGGCAGAGGGCAGTGCTGTGGTCATCTTCTTATCGAAGCACGGGTTAGAGAGAGTTTAAGACCTTGGAGCAATAAACTTCCCAGTGAGGTGTTCCCAAAAAACAAGCCCAAAGCCTTGGAAGTGCTGTAAATTAGCCTTGGGCTGAGGAAATGAATAAATAACAGAAAAAGAAGAATCTGACCATAAATAATTACCTCAGTCCAATGGAAGATCAAAACACATACTCAGATGATGACAAAATCTAAGTTTCCATATCCAAAACCTCCCATAGATATAGAAAATGGGCTCAGGCTGCAGATGAGCACAAAAAAGACTTTGAAAAGCAATTAAGGGAGGTGGAGGAAAAATTGGGAGCAGAAATGAGAGAGCAATGAAGAAAAATCATGAAAACCAAATCAAAAGCTTGGTGAAATATATACCAAAATACTGAAGAAATTAATATATTATAAACCAGTTTAGGCCTAATGAAAAATGCAAAACAAAAGGCAAAAGAGGAGAAGAATGCCTTAAAAAGCAGAATTAGCCAGCAGGAACAGAAGATAAAAAAGCTCTTTGATGAAAATAGCTCCTTTAAATTAAAAATGGAACTAAAGGAAGCTGATGACTTTGCAAGAAAGCAGGATGAAATAAAACTCTTTGAAAAAAGTCAAAAATTAGAAGTAAATGTGAAATTTCTCATTGGAAAAACACCTGACCTTGAAAACAGATCCAGAAGAAATAATTTGAAAATTATTGGGCTACTTAGAAAGCCAGGACAAGGAAAGGATTCTAGACTTCATTTTTCATAAAATAATATAGCAAAATTGCCTTGAGATCCTAAAAGCAGAGGGTAAAATAGAAATCAAGAGAAGTCTCCAGTCAGCCTCTGAAAGGGATCTCAAAAGAAAAACTTTCAGGAATATTATAGCCAAATTCCAAAACTCCCAAATCAAAGAGAAAATTCTAAATGCTGCTAGAAACAGACAATTCAACTACCGAGTCTCCATAGTCAGGATTATACAGGATCTGGCAGCATCTACATTAAGGGCCTGTAGGGATTGGAATTTGATATTCCAGAAGGCAAAAGATCTTGGTTTACAACTGAGAATCAACTACCCAGCAAAACTGAACATCCTCTTTCAGGGGAAAAGATAGATTTTCAGTGAAACAGGGGGCTTTCAAACTTTCCTAACAAGATGACCAGAGGTAAACAGAAAGTTTGATCTCCCAGTACAGGATACTGGTGAACCATAGAGGGAGTGGAAGAGAGGTACTAACTATGAGGAACTTGATGATGTTGAACTGATGGATTCCTGCATGGGAAGAAGATATTGCTAACTCATATGAACTTTCTCATTTATAAGAGCTGTTATCAGGAGCATATATAGACAGGGCACAGGAAGAAGCAGAATATTATGCTATAATATATTAAAAATGGAGTCAATGGGTGATGTGGGAAAGTACTGGGAGGAAGGAAAAGGAGATGAAGAAGCTGAGAGATTTCACATAAGAGTCAAAAAAACTTTTTCAATGGAGGGGAGGGAGGAACGCAAGGGGGAATGAGTGAGCCTTCATTCTCATCAGAAAGGCCTCAGGGAGGACATGCACACTTAATAGGGTGAGGAAAACTGTCTTGCCCTGGAGAAGGATGGGAGGCAAGGGATAGGATGAGGGGGAATAGGGGGAAGGAAGGGGGAAATAGGTGATAGAAGACAAGAAAGATCAAGGGAGAGGGTACTCAGATACAACACACTTTTGGACAGAACCTGGATGAAAGGAGAAAGAGAGAACACAATAAATGAGAGTGGGGAGAATTAGAGTGGAGGAACAGCTATTAATAGCAACTGGGGAAAATATTGAAGAAACTTCTCCAGTGGACGTATGATAGCGAAAGCAACTCACCCTAGAGACAGCCATTGAAATCTGAACAAAGACTAGAGTACATTTTTTTCCTCTCTCTCTCCCTCTCTTCTTGAGGTTTCCCATCTTCTTTGGCGGGGAGGGGGTTTATGCTTATTCTTTTGTTTATTCTTATAACATTCTATTTACATCAATGTATGACATGGAAACAATGTAGAGACTGTCAGACAGCCTTGGGGGGGGAGGAAAGGGAGGAGGGGGGAAATTGTAGAATTCAGAGCCTTGCAAAAAAAATGATGGGTACATAGTACTATTGTATATAATTGGAAAACAAAATATTAAAAAAAGAAAACTTGGGTTTGAAGAATTTTGATGATATATAATTTGTCTGATATATTATTAAGATGTGTGGCAAATTGGCAGTTATTACAAGATTGGAATTGGAATCAGAAATAGTTGAGTTTAAATATGATTTTGACATTTCCTAGGTCTGTAATAACTCAGGAAGTCTCTTAAGTTTGCTTTTCCTTCCTTCCCTCTCCTCTCAAATAAGGATGATAATCACACTTACCATAGTGGTTGGTAGTGAATATCACATGGGATCACTCTGGAGCAGGAGGAGGTTCCAGTATTGGGCTCAAGAAGGAATCCATGAGTCAGTTTGTGCATCTCCTGAGAATGTGGAGGCAGGGGGAAGAGGTGCACTATTGGGCCTTCCTTGTGACACTTCATCTAGATGTACCTTGCCTGAATTTCCTCTTGTTATTCAGGAGGAGGATAGTACTGGTAAAATCTCTAGAGCAGGAAAAGGATTCAATTTTGACTCCAGGCAGAAGCCTAGACAATTGCATTGCCTGCTGTAAAGATCTTAATTAATTCTCCCTAGTTTCTATAGTCTGAGGGACTTTCAATCTTCAACATTCCTTGTTATTTCAACTTTTCTTGCTTCTGTTATTCATATGTTGTATGGGCTCTCTTCTCACTGATATCTCTTCTTCTAATGGCCTGGCAGAATTAATGCTATTCTCTGTGGCATCTTCCATACCAAACATTCTATATCCCAAGCTCTCTAACAGTGTTTTTTATCTGTGCTCTCGGGTTCTATACTAATCTGGGTTTCAAGGTTTTGTTTATTTCAAGATTTTTTAAAATAATTTTATTTTAATTGCTGTTTCTATTACACAATTCTGCAATTTAAAAGGACAGAGGTGAGTACATTCAAATCCTATCACCTTAAAACTTTACTTTTTTAAAAGGCTACAGCATATATTATCAAGCATATTAACAATAATATTTGAGTTACCTGATAATAGCACAATTTGGAATTATGTTTTTGATCCAAGTTTTTCTTTTATCCATATAAGCCACCCTGTTTTCATGGTTTCTTTTGAACGGTATGTTGTGGAATCTATGTTTTAAAGTAGAACAAGGAAATGATATCAATTGTCTTGAAATAAAGTTTTATCATAAGTATTTTGGGCTGGTGTTTTCTAAGCTAACCCCATCCTTCCATCCTTGCCCTTATCTGGTCCATGCAATAGAGAAGATTTAAATTATTATTGTTGATTTTTTAATCTACTGATGAATTTTTGGTATTCTTAGAATGTTTTCATTGGGTCTTTAGGTGCCATAATTGATAGATTGTCTTGCCTGAATTCAAGAAGAATCATCTTCCTACATTCAAAACTGGTCTCAGAAATTTGACAGCTTTGTGTTTTTGGACAAGTCACTCGGAGTCAGAACAGAACTAAAACACAAATCCCTCAGATCCCATACTATGTGGTTAGGTGGCAGAATGTTTAGAGTCCTGGATCCAGAGTGAAAAAGAACTGAGTTCTACTGGGACCTAGGTTGTGTTCCTGGGCAAACCATTTAAGATCTCTTTGTATCGGGTTTTTTTTTTCTCCTAAAATGAGGGTGATAATAGAACTTCATTAACTTCTATATAGTAATGATAAAATTAGATCATTTTTGTCAAGCACTTTACCAACTTTAAATAGTTTTGCAAATGCTTCCTGCTATTTATCTTGTCCAGGCCCTTACATCTATGAAATTCTGTGATGTCAAGGCCATTCTTAATTCTCTTTTTCTTCTAGTTTGAAAGGGTTCTTCTTGCAAAATTCCATCAACTTTGGCATTTCACTTTATCACCACAATCTGTGACTGGAAGGAAAAGTCCTAAGTCTGAAAATCTTCAAGTAATAAAATAACTCAGTTGAAATAATCACACGTTTCAATTGGATATATTGGAAATATTACCTGGGACTTGCTTATGATTTTCCTCTCATTCCCCTATGCACTACCTTTCCAGACTCTGCCCCTTACTTTTCAGCTTCCTTTTGTCAATTTGCTTTTTCTTTTTGAGGTTTGGGAAGACTTTTTTTCTTTTTCATGTATGTGTCCCCAGAGCTTAGTAAAG
The DNA here is from genome assembly GCF_037893015.1 of Macrotis lagotis. Lineage (NCBI taxonomy): Eukaryota > Metazoa > Chordata > Mammalia > Peramelemorphia > Peramelidae > Macrotis > Macrotis lagotis. The sequence continues at coordinate 12,874 of NW_027422398.1, forward strand.
TGCCTGGAAAATAGCAAGTATTTTATAGACGTGTATAGATTGACTAATTTTATATAATCCCAATTTTCCATTTTACCTTCGATGATGCTTCGTATTGTTTGATTAATTTTGAAATCTTTCCTCATTCATTGAACAGAAAGGTAATTACTTTCTTGGTGCTATAATTTGGTTATGTTGTGAACATGTATTTTAAATTCATGTATGTATTTTGAGATTGACTTACTATATGATGTTCAAAACTATTTTTTGAAGGATTGTAATCAGTTTTTCTAGTATTTCTTTCAATACTATGTGTTTTCCACAGTAAATGGAGTATTTCAATTTATTAAAGACTATGTTACTGAGTTTTTGCTGATTTATATTATGTATCTTAATCTGCTTTGCTGATGAACTTCTCAAGTGCTTATTCATTTGAGTCATTTTAAAATTCAAGTATCAAGTCATTTTAAAGATAATTAATTTATAATACAATTTCTGATCTTATATTAAGAGTACCCTTTCTTGTGACTTTCTTTTAATTATTACCATTGAATTATGTGACCTCTTCTTCAATACAATATTTGCTATTATTTTTGAGTTCTATGAAACATAGCTAAGGTATTCTGATTGGTGCAGTAAAGAATAAGTAAATTTAAATAATATTGTCATTTTAATTATAATGACTCTACAGATCCATGAGCTACAACTGTCCATCTCAGAATTCAATCAATCTTTATTAAATGAATATTTTATACTTAGATTTATCACATTTACAGTTGCTTCTGGGTAAATGCACTTAACAATTATTAAACAACTTCGATAATTTCTTCGAGTACAGTTTCTTTTTCTATCTCTTCCTGCTGGATTTATTTCTTAAAAAACAGGAATGTGGATGATTTAGAAGAATCAATTTAGCATCCTGAAACTGCTAAATTTAGCTCTTTCTTGAATGCTTTGTTTGACTCTTTAAGATTTTCTAAATTATCATTAGATCACCTACAAAAAGCGATGTTATGTTTTTTACTTTTTCTACCATCTTTTCCTGTCTTTCTAATTTTAATGCAGAAAAGCATCTCAAGAACTATATGAAATAATAATTTCAATACTCAGCATCCTTTTTTCTACCATGATATTTTTTGGAAATGCTGCTAAATTTGCTTCATTGTATAACATGTGTGTTTTCATTTAGATAGGAATTATTTCTAAGGGTAAAGAAAGTTCCATTTATCACTAAGTTTCCTAGCATATTTAAGACAGAGGAGGACTGAATCTTTGTCAAAAGATTTTCTGCATCTCTAACATAGTCACATGTTTATTTTACTTTTAGTAATGGCAAGATTCAATGTATTTATCACATGTCGAAAGTTGGATGAGCCCTGCATTATTGTTACCATGGCTGGATTGCTTAGCAATATTTTTTTCTAAATGTTGTATGTATGTTCACTCAAAATATTCATCTGCCATTTTCTTTCTATATATTGTCTTTGCCTTTGTTAGGTATGAAGACCACATTTCTATTATAGATAGTCTTGGATAAATGGCTACATTTCATTTAATTTCAAATAATATATCTATTATCAAAATGTTATAAAGTCCTTATTACTTTGACATTGTAATTTTCCTTGAGTCCTATTAGTCTCAGAGGAAATTCTGGCTCTACCATGTCCCAATACTTCCCATGTAGAATACTCCAAGCCTGTGTTTCTTCTATTCAATATGTATCAGATAAATCCCTATTTACTTGCTGTTTCCAAAATGAGAGTTTAAGTTCCTTGAATGCAGTGATAATTTTTCTTATTTGCCATTTTTTTTGCAAGGCAATGGGGTTAATTGGCTTGCCCAAGGCCACAGTGCTATGTAATGATTAACTGTCTGAGGCTGGATTAGAACTCAAATACTCCTGACTCCAGGACTGGTACTCTATCCACTGTACCACCTAGCTGACTCTTGTTTGCCATTTTGACAGAGAAATAAACAGAAAAAGAGAGAGTGATTATATAATGGAGTATAAGCTACAATAATTGAAGCAATGACTAATGACTATATTTAATCTCTAAATTTTGAATTTGGAAAATAGTTTTCCCAAAAGTAAAATAACTTTAAATAAAACATTAACAAAGCACTCATGACAACACATTTGAATGATTATACACTATTACAATTTTGAGTTTATATTGAGAAGACATGAGTTCAAATCTGGCCTCAGAAACTTACTAGTTTTGAGTCTGAGAATGTTCCTTAACCCTGTTGCCCTCAGTTTCACCTTATGTAAAATGAGCTAGAGAAAGAAATGACAAATCACTCTAGCATCTTTGACAAGACATCCCAGAATGGAATCATGAAGAGTCAGACATGATCAAAATGACTAAACAATAACATCAACAAAAATGAAGAGCTCATTCAACTTAAGATGTAAGGTAAATAAATTAAGTCTCTCTTACTCCTCTTCCTCTTCCACTACTGCTGCTGCGACAACAACTACTACCTAGAATATGACTACAGCTATGATGACTATGACTACTACTACAACTACTACTGCTGCCACGGCCGCTGCTTCTCCAACTGCCACTGTTGTTGTTCTAACTATTATTATTTACATGGCTCTATACTTAATTGAAATAAGCACATTATACAAACAGTAAGTGATCCTAGGAAAGACCAGCTGCCTGTAAGATGTTTCTTGTGCCTGGGAGAACTTTACATATAATATTTATGATCATCCAACAATTTTTCTTTAACCTAAGGATGTCCCTCCACTACCTCACAAATGAAAATGATGACATTTAAAAGAAAGAAATGGATGCTTGCTAGTCTCAAATGAATGGCTCAGATTCAGAATGTTCACAAGTATGCATTATCTTCATCTAAAGACCATGCCTCTTCAAAACTTCCAGTCACTGTCTTGGACAAGCTCCACTCTTCTAACAAGCCTGAGTTACAACTTCAAAGACATCTTTTGATGATTGAGATGATAGTTCAACAATAATAAGAAGAGAATGAACAATTAAATGGTTTTGGCATGCAACTAAAGAAACATGAAAATAACAACTTATAAAGCTTGAATTAAAAACCAAATCAGAATTCCTAAAAATAAAAGGAGAGCTTAATGAAACTGAAAGCAAGGAGTAACTGAAATAATAAATAAAAACAGAACATGATTTTATGGAAGAATCAATAAAATCAATAAACTATTGATTAATTAACTTGTTAAAACAATAAAGAATAAAATCAAATAGCTAAAATATAAAATGAAAGGAATTAATTCAGGTCCAATGAAAGCAAATTAAGACAACAGTTAGAAACTACTTTTCCCAATTATATGTCAAAACCTTTGACAATCTTAATGAAATGGTTTGATATCTGCAAAATATAAACTATCCAGATAAAGAGAAAAGCGAAAATAAATAAATTATTTAATTATTCAAGCTTAGAAAAAGAAATTTAGCAAGCCATGAATGTACTTTTTAATGAAAAAGTATCCAGGACCAATTGGATTGACAATGAATTCTAAGAAATGTTTAAAAAACAAATAATCTCAATACCATATGAACTACTTAGAAAAATAGGCAAAAAATTATTCCAAACCATTATGACATGCAACCAAGAAGAACCAAAATACAGAAAGAAAAGTACATACCAATTTCTCGATTGGATATTGTTGGAAGAACTTTAAATAGAATACTAACCAGCAAAGAGATTATAACAATATATCACAGGATCATATACATTCTAATAAGGTGGAATTTACACAAGTAATGCAGGATTATTTCAATTAAAAAAGGAACAAGCAAACAAGCAAGGGAGCTATTAGCAAAATTTACCATACCACTATCACAACCAAAAGAATTTATGATTTTCTCAATAAATAAAAAAATAGGGACACTAAGGCAAGATTGGTAGACTTGTGAATTGAATCAACTAGTCAGGAAAACATTTTGGAACTATTTCCTATAAAACATAAAATGTTACTTACTTAGTGACCTACAATACAATGACAAGATCTGTACCATAGATTTCTAAAAAGGGCAAAGGAGTTATATGTACAAAAACATTAATAGCAGCTCTTGTTGTACAGTGGCAAATACATGGAATTAAAGGGATGTCCATCAATTGGGCAATGGTTGAATAAGCTGTGGTATATGATTGTGAAGTAATATAATTATTGTGATATAAGAAATAATGAGGGGGTTGATTTCAGAAAAACCTGAGAAGATCGATTTGAATGGATGCAAAATAAAGTGAACAAAAGCAGGAGAACATTGTACATAGTAACAGCAGTATTATAATGATGATCATCTGTGATTGGCTTAACTACTCAAATCATTATAATGAACTAAGACATTTCCAAAGGACTTATGATGAAAAATGCTATCCAAGTCCAGCGATAAAACATAAGAATATTGAAGCATATCTTTTTCAAAGGAACTTAATTATTCTTACTTTTTTTGTAACATGGCAAATATAGAAAAATATTTTGCATATCTTCATATGAATAATTTATATTTTTCTTGCTGTCTCCACTGGTTGGAAGAGGGGGTTGAGAAAAAGAAAGAATTTGGAATTCAAAAAATTTTTATCTTGATAAAGTATTTTTCATATTATACAATATTATATAAATATAGTTTTCCACATTCATTTTTGTAAAATTTTTCTCTATGCTTCCTATCATTTTCTCCCAGAACCCCATGAAAGCAAACATTCTGATATAGTCTATACATACACTATAATTAGTCATATTATGAGAGATTCAGAAGAAAAGGGGGGGGGGGAACATGAGAAAAAAACAAATAAATAAAAATAGTATGCTTCTATTTGCATTCATACTTCTCAGTTCTTTTTCTAAATGTGGATGGCATTTTCAATCATATAACTTTTCCAATTGTCTTAGTTTGATGGATGCTAAGAACTATGTCTATGATAATTGGTTAACACACAATGTTGCTGTTAAGGTGCAAAATGTTCTCCTGGCTCTGCTTGGGATCACTTCAGAAAAGTCTAGGTTTTTGTGAAATTCAACTGCTCATCATTTCATAAATAAAAACAGTATTCTATTACTTTCATATATCACAAATTCTTAAACCATTCCCCAAGTGATGGAAATTCCCTCTATTTCCAATTCTATGCTATCACAAAAAAAGGTGGTTTGAATATTTTTGTACATGTGAGTCTTCCATTTTTTGTGATCTTTTGTTGATTCTGTAGGATCAAAGTTTATTGCCCTTTGGGCATAGTTTAAAATTGCTCTGAAAAGTGAAGTGGTATTCCAGATTTCCCACTTCCCCTCCAACAGTGATTTCTTCTGTTTTTTGTCATATTTGTCAGTCTGCTAGATTTGCTGTGGTAACAGAGAATATCTTTAATTTGCATTACTCTAATCAATATTTATTTAGAACAATTTTTGATTTTGCTATAAATAGCTCTAATTTCTTTCTCTGAAAACTGCCTTTCATATTCTTTGATTATTTATCAATAATGAAATGCCTTGTATTTTTCTAACTTTGTTTCAGTTCTCTATATAGTTTAAAAACAAGAATTTTATCAGAAAAAAAAATACTGGTTGTGATAATTGTTTTCCAGATTTTTCTTCCTTTCTGTTTTCAATTTTTACTTATTTTTTCTATTACATATAAAGATAATTTTCAAATTAATTTTTCTAAAATCTTCTACCTCCCACACTTCCTTCCCACCTCCCTAAGACAGCAAGGGATTTGATAAAGATTATACATGCATGGTCATGATACATATATTTCCACATTAGTTATTGTGTGAGAGAGGGATCAGAACAAAAAAGGAAAATAATGAGAAGGAAAAGAAAGAAGCAAAAAAACCACCAAATTTGAAAGGTGTATATACCATTCTTTGATCTGAATTCAGACCTCATTGTTCTTTCCCTGGATGCAGGTGGCATTTTCCATCACAAGGCTTTTATATTTATCTTTAATCACTGTATTGCTGAGATCATCTTTAGTGTTAAACTTGATTGTGTTAGGTTTGCTTTTCAATTTATTGTAATCAAAATTATCCATTTTACTTTTCATAATTGTCTCTTTCTCTTGTTTGGTAATAAATTGTATTTCTCTCCATAGATCTGACAAGTAAGCTATTTCTTGCTCTTCTAATTGGCTTACGGTATCCTGAATTATGTCTAAATCATGTACTCATTTCAAACTTATTATGCTATAGTACAGGGGTTAGGATCCTCCATGTTATTGGCTGTATTGGTTTAGCATTGCCAAGGAAACTGTAGATGGGACTAGAAATTCAATAAATCCATTATTATTTTAGAAATTAATTAGAGACTTCTGGCCAAGATGGTGGAGAGAAGACAGGCACAGTTCTAAAATATCCTGATCTTTCCCCACATATAGTATGAAACAAACCTCTTAACAGAAATCTGATCAACAAAGCACAGAATGAAAAGTGAGGAGAAAGAAGATCTACCTCAGGATATGCCTTCCTCAGTCTTGGGTGGGTCCGGGCTCAGAGGGCAGACTCAGCCAGAGCATAGGTCCAAGGAGGCAGAGAGCCTGGATTAGCCACAGATTAGCCTGATTAGCAGTGGGGCTGGAGCCTGGGAGCCTGAGGGCCCAAGAACTGGACAATAAAGTGATTTCAAAGCTGAATATGAATGCACCCAAAAGAATATCATCCAAATTCTTAGAGGAGAAGCTGGAAGAACTACAGGAAGACATATACAACAAAACTCTACTAGTGGGAGACCTCAACCTCCCACTCTAAGATTTAGATAAATTGAATTATAAACTAAAGAAAGAAGTTAAGCAAATAAATAGATTGTTAGAAAACCTAAATATGATAGACTTATGAAGAAAAGTGAATCGGGATAGAAAGGAGTATACCTTTTTCTCTACAGTACATTACACTTATACAAAATTTCACCATGAACTGGGGCATAAAATCCTAATAATAAATTGCAGAAAGGAAGAAATAGTGAATACATCTTTCTCAGATCACAATGCAATAAAAATCATATGCAATATTGGGCCAGAGAGATATAGATCCAGAAGTAATTGGAAACTGAATAACCTCATTTTAAAGAATGAGTGGATCAAACAACAAATTATAGAAAGAATTAATTATTTTATCCTAGATAATGACAATAATGAAACAACATACCAAAACCTATGTCATTCACTCAAAGCAGCTGTCAGGGGATAAATTATATCTTTAAATTCTTACTTAAATAAGAGAAAGAGGAAATCTTTGAACTAAATAAGCAACTAAAAAAATAGAGAAAAAAACAAATTAAAAACCCCCAGTTAAATACCAAATTAGAAATTCTATAAATTAAAGGAGAAATTAACAATATCAAAAGCAAAAAAAAATATTGAATTAATGAATAAAACAAAGAGTTGGTTTTATGACAAAAAAAAAGATTGAGAAACCTCTGGTCAATTTGATTAAAACAAAGAAAGAAGAAAACCAAATTTCTAGTATCATAAATGAAAAAAGTGAACTTACCACCAATGAGGAGGAAATTAAAGTAAAAATTTAGAATTATTTTGCCCAACTCTATACCAATAAAGTTGACAATCTAAGTGAAATGTATGAATATTTACAAAAATGTAAGTTGCCCAGGTTAAATGAGGAGAAGATTAAATACTTAAACAACCCTATCTCAGAAAAAGAAATTCAATAAGCAATCATTGAACTTCCTAAGTAAAAGTCTGCATGACCTGATGGATTCATAAGTGAATTCCACCAAACATTTAAGAAACAATTAGTTTCAATTTTATATAAACTTTTCGAAAAGATGAAACTTTGCCAAACTTTTTCTATGAAACCAATATGGTGCTGATACCTAAACCAGGAAGAGTTAAAACAGAGAAAGAAAATTATAAACCTAACCCCCTAATGAATATAGATGCAAAAATATTAATTAAAATTTTAGTTAAATGATTACAAGTTAACACTAGTTTAATATATTTTCACAAGTATGATTTATCCCAGGAATGCAGGGTTGGTTCAATATTAGGAAAACTGTTAATATAATTAATTATATCAACAACAAATTATCAGAAATTATATCATTATATGAATAGATGCTGAAAACACTTCTAACAAAATACAGCACCCATTCCTAATACAAATACTAGAGAGTGTAGAAATAAATGAACTGTTCCTTAGAATAATAAGCAGTATCTTACTGAAACCATCAACAAGCATTATATTCAACGGTGTGAGGCTAGAGACATTCCCAATAAGATCAGGGGTGAAACAAGGATGCCCAATATCACCACTACTCTTCAATATCCTATTAGAAATGATTGCTTCTGTGAACTCCTCCAACCTTTCTGAAAAGAAATTTGGAGCTATGCCCAAAAGGCAACAAAAATGTGCATACCTTTTGATCCAGCAATACCACTACTGGGTCTATACCTTGAAGAAATGATGAAAAATCTTAAAAAAAACTTCACTTATACAAAAATATTCCTAGCAGTCCTGTTTGTGGTGGCAAAAAATTGTGGAATGGCTTAGCAAACTGTTATATGCATGTAATGGAACACTATTGTTCTATTAGAAACCAGGAGAGATGGGAATTCAGGGAAGCTGGAGTGATTTGCATGGGCTGATGCCAAGTCAGATGAGCAGAACCAGAGAAACACTGTACATCCTAACAGCAGCATGGGAGCAGTGATCAACCTTGATGGCCTTCCTCATTCCATCAGTGCAACAATCAGGGACAATTTTGGGCTGTCCGCAATGGAGAATACCATCTGTATCTAGATAATGAACCACGGAGTTTGAACCCTATTCCATTTAATTTAGAAAAAAGCCAGATATCTTATTGTCTGATCTTGTTATCTCTTATACTTTATATTTCTAACTTAAGGATATGATTTCTCTCTCATCACACTCAAATTTGATCAGTGTACAACATGAAAACAAAGTAAAGACTGACAAATTGCTTTCTGTGGGGTGGTAGGGGGAGGCAAGTAAGATTGGGGGGAAATTTTGAAACTCAAATAAAATCTTAAATAAAAAAAGAAACGATAGCTTCAGCAATTAGAGAAGAACAAGAATTGAAGGAATTAAAATTTGCAAGGAACTGACAAAACTCTCATTCTTTGCAGATGACATGATGGTATACCTAGAGAATCCGAAGAAATCATCTAAAAATCTACTGGAAACAATTAGCAATTTTAGGAAAGTTGCAGGATATAAAATAAACCCTCATAAATCCTCAACTTTTACATATATGACTAGCAAGATACAGCAGGAAGAGCTAGAAAGAGAAATCCTATTCAAAGTAACCTCAGAGGATATCAAATACCTGGGAGTCCATTTGCCAAGGCAGACTCAGAAACTTTTTGAAAACAATTACAAAACACTTCTCACACAGATAAAATCAGAGTTAAATAACTGGGCAAACATCAACTGCTCATGAATCAGTCAAGCTAATATAATTAAAATCACAATTCTACCAAAACAAAACTACCTGTTTGTTTGCCCTACCAATCAATAGTCCAAAAAATTGCTTTAATGAATTAGAAAAAGTTTTAAGTAAATTCGTATGGAGAAAAAAAATGCCAAGAATTTCCAGGGATTTAATGGAAAAAGTACAAAAAGAAATTAATTAATTAGATATTTGGCCAAATATAACCCACAAATGATGTTATAAATATCCAAATTACCCCTTAGCAATAAAAACGTTTCTTCACCACTGTTGTAGGATGTGAGATGCTGACGCATGTCATCTTCTGCCATACTATTGCTCAGTTGTTCCACCAGTTTTTGTGGAATACTGTTATTATCCCAGAATCTAGAATCTTTGTGTTTATCAAACATTAGATTATTATGATCATTTACTACTGTATCTTGCATACCTAACCTATTCCAGTGATTCCATTCTATTTTTAGCTAGTATCAAATGACTTTGATGATTGTTGCCTATTATATAGTTTTTGATCCGGTATAACTGGGTCACCATCATTTACATTTTTTTATTAATTCCCTTGATATTCTGGACCTTTTGTTCTTCCAGAAAATTTTATAGAATATTTTTTACAGCTGAATAAAATAATTTTGATAGTTTGATTTGTAGGGTAATGAATAAGTAGATTAACTTAGGTAGAATTATAAGTAGTATTAGATCAGCTAGTCCCTTAGCAATTGTTATTTTGTTCAGTTGTTAAAATCTGCTTTTATTTCTGTAAAAATCGGTTGTCTTATTGCTGGTATAGTTTTTCTTTTTTCTTGGTAGTAAAGCACTGAAATATTTTATATTATCTATATTTATTTAAAATCGAATTTCTCTTTTTAACTGTTACTGGGCCTTGTTGGTAATACAAGGAAATGCAGATGGACTTTTAGGTTCAATTTGAATCCTGAAAAGTTACTAAAGTTTGTTAATTGTTTTAATTCATTTTTAGCAGATTTTCTAGGATTCTTTCAGTATACTATCATATCATCTTCAAAAAGTGAGGGTTTTGTTTCCTTGTTGTTTATTCTATTTCAATTTCTTTTTCTTCTCTTAGTCCTATGGCTAACATTTATAGCACAGTAATAATTAATAGTGGTGATAATGGACATCCTTCTTTCACCTCTGATATAATCGTGATTCCTTCTGTTTATCAACACTTCATATAATGTTTTTTAGTGGTTTTAGATATATACTGCTTCTCATTTTAAGAAATGCCTCCTTTATTTCTGTGTTTTTTTATATTTTAATAGTATTAGATGCTGTATTTTGTAAAAAAAGTTTTTTCAGCATCTATTGAGATAATCAATAGTTTTACTATTGATATTGCAAATTATGATAATAATTTTCTTAATGTTGAAGAAATGTTCATTCCTAGTAGAGCGCCTATCTGATCCTTGCATATTATCCTGGGAACATCTTGCTCTAATTGCTTTGTTATTATTATATTTAATTTTAAATTATTATGTTTGAAATTTTTGTGTTCAACAGGGAAATCAGCCTGTAATATTCTTTCACTGTTTTTATTATTCATGGTTTAGGTCCAAGCAACACACTGATTAGAAAGAATGCCTATTTTTTCCACATGACTAATATAGAATTAGAATTAATTGTGCTTCAATATTTAGTATAGTTCAATTTTAAATTTATCTGGACATGTCGACTTTTTTTCTTAGGAAGTTCACTGATGGCTTGTTCAATATGTTTTTTTCACTAAATGGGGTTGTATAAGCCTTCAATTTCATATTTTATTAATCAGTGCAGTGTATGTTTTTTGTAAATATCCATCCATTTACCTTAGATTGTCAATTGTATTGGCATAGTAGTGGAGAAAATTAGTTCTGAATTGGTATTTTAACTTCTTTATTGGTGATTAAGTAAACGTTTTCATTGAAAGGAGAAAAGAAAGCAGTTTTGAATGTGCAGAGTGTTTCCTTCCACAACTGCAGAGTCAGGATTGGGACTTGGGTTGAGACCTCCAGTGCTGAGAGAGGAGACTTTTGGCTATTCTGCCCATTTATCACATCTGGCATCCACATGTCTGTCTTCTTTCCATCCATGATTGGATACCCTTTGTACTTGAGAAGCCTTTCTGGACAAGGAAACCAACATTTCTTAAGAGAAGCAAAGAGGTGGTTTCAGAATGCACTGGACATACTGGAGGTCCCCCCTTCATATCTCTCAAAGCTTGGCTTCCTTCCCCAGAAGGCTTGCAAGATTCCTTCTTACACCAGAATGTTCTCAGAGAATGTCTTCAAACAAAACTTTTTTTCTTCTGGGTGTTCAGAGAGTAGGGCTGTTTTGAAAGAGAGTTATCCTGAAAAAAATGGGACTTTTCTTAGAAATATTATTTTTATCCACAAATGTTTTCCCTCCATGTTCAGAGATGAGAAGCTACTTCAACAGAAGGTGATACTCCAGGAAGTAAAGAATTCTTTGAGATACTATCTTCAACCACAGTGTCTTTTCCTCTGAGTGTTCTGAGATTAGATGTAATTCCAACAGAGAGTAAGCCAGTAGTAACTGGAATATTTCCAAGAGTTTCTCCCACAACAAATATTTTTTTTTCTTCTGTGTATTATATAGTTGCATTGATTTTTTCTCCCTCCTAAAACCAAAAATGCAATTTCTCATAAAGCATGGTTTTCAGGGAGGAGGAGAAGAAGAGGAAGGGATTCATGGGATACCATGAAAATGTTTACATTTGTTCAAAAGTCAGAAGTATATTATGGAGTTGGAAAGGAGAAAAGAAAGCAGTTTTGAATATTCAGTGTTTCCTTCCACAATTGCTGAGTCAGGATCAGGACTTGGATTGAGACCTCCAGTGCTGAGAGGGAGACTTTTGGCTATTCTGCACATTTATCACATCTGGCATCCACATGGCTGTCTTCTTTCCATACATGATTGGATGCCCTTTGTTTTTCTTCATTCCACATGTGCCTGTCCTCTCTTGGCTGTGGCCATGTCCAGTCTATATGTGTCTGTCCCTCCCATGTTCTTCTTCTTGATTCTGGCCAGACCATCATGAGACCAGCCCTAACACCCACCTAATCTTCCTCCTGTTCTCTCTTCTCTGTCCCCAGACTATATGTGCCTTTAAACCATTCCTTCCACCCTCCCTTCACCAGCATTTGACACGTGTCCTCCTCTCTTATTCCCTTTAAGACAGGTCTGTGGATAATTTTACATTATGGTGAAGACTGCTGTCCTTAGAGGTTTGCCCAGTGGTGCCTTTTCACAAAGCAAACCCTGGAGGGGATAAAAAACAGATGGCATAATTGAAAAAGACTATGGCAGAAGGTAGGAGAGCAACACCTCATATCAGTTATCAATTTAAATTATAAGTAGATAAATTAATTACATAGCATAAACAAAATAATAAAGTGACAGCTGATGAAAATGGTTAATGAGACATAAATAAAAGATAATATTATAGTCGTTGCTAATCATCCTAACGTCGGTCTACAATTCATTAAATCATTCATCAATAGCTATTGATGAGGTTCCTCCTAGGTGCTGTGCACATAGAAGGATAGGTGGCTGAATGCAGCAATCAGCACATTTTTCTTAAATAACTCCTGCATGACAGGCCCTGTGTGAGATTCTGGAGATGGAAACGCTATTAGGGACATAGCTTCTAAGCACTAAAAGCTTTTGTTCTAATGAGAAAGCAAATGCATGAAAGTATACAGACAATAAAAATAAACAAAGGCAAAGTAGAAGACAGTCTGAGAGTGAGGCCACTAGTGGGGGGACCAGGAGAGGCTCCTAGAACTGTGTCTGGATGGAAGAGAGGGATTGTGTGATATGAAAGGACAGAGGGACATCGTCAGAGTCAGGAATGCTCAGAGTTCAAGTCCTTCTTTGGACTACACGAGCAGCAGGCCCACAGTCTAGTCACCTAGCCTCTCAGAGCCCTAGACAGCTCTGAAAAGTCACAGAGACATTGATATGGGTTTTCAGTCTTAGTGAGGAGGCCAAAAGATGAAACTGTGCTTGACTAGAAATACTCTGATTTTTCTGGCCCAAGGGCCCATAGGTAGAAAGTGTCTGAAAGAGGATTTGAAGTCAGATCTTCCTATCTGCAGGCCCCATGCTGTAACCACTAAACCACCTAGATAGACAAATTTCTGGTTCCCAAAAGACTGTGGCTAAGTCACTTTTCAGGAGGCTGCCTTGAGGACAGGCAAAAGTAGGAAGAAATCTCATTCTCAGTGCTATGAAGTTTTCCAGTCACTCAGTCCCTTAAACTCTAGTTGTCCTACCAGAATTAAAATCTCTTCAAATATCTTTATGGATGATCACTGCAAGGGTCTGGGAGTAGGATCTATATTCCCACAGAGAATGTACATTAACTTTTATGTGAACAGAAAGAGAAGTTTGATGTATCCTATTGGACAACTTGCACTTGAGCGATGCACAACTAAACAAAAATGAATGAAGGTATTCAGGACGGGTTCAATATTAGAAAAACTATGAGATGCATAAGTAATCACAACAATAATAAATTCAAAAAGAAACCAAATGATTATCTGACGAGATGAAGCAACAACATTTCACAAAATATAGCATGCATCCCTAGTAGAAACATCAGACAGCATAGGGGGGAAAAAGAAGATTCTAAAGAATCAACTAAAAAAGTACGTGAAATCATTAACAAGGTTAGCAGCATTGACATTAATATTAACAACTTTGGTTGGTTTATAAAATAATGTAACATAAATCATTCAACTTTGCTTTTGTTTTTTGGGTTTTTTTTTTTAGTTTGACTGTAGCATTAAACTCCTCCATTTAGAAAAAACTAACACTAACAGGTAAGACAAACTAACAAACCTATTTTCTTAAGTTTAGATTGTTGGGGGCGGGGGGAAGAGGCTTGGCGGTCGCTTAGAGGGGAAACATAATCACCTTATAAGGGAATGTTACAGAACTCGGCCCCTCATTGAGTAAGAGTTCATGGGAGGGAGGACAGAGGGGATAAAAGGGTCTGCTGAGAGGTTGGGGGAGGCGGGAATGTGATCACAGAAGAATAAAGACTCATGACCCACCTCAGGCGCTCTGTCTGGTTCTTCCCCCATCAAAGAGTGGGGGCCGGAGGTACCCCGAAGACTCACCACGCGTTGGACTGGTGAGTAAGAGGACGGACTAGCATTAAGAAGCCGGCGTTGTAAATAAAAACCCGGCAAGTGGTGCCGAAACCCGGGACCTGATTTTGCTAGGGAACGTCTGAATCCGCTGGTCGGATTCTCCAGACAGCCTCGGTCCTTTCTGACCGGGAGGAAGGAGAGGGCGTTTACTCTCAGATATTGCCTGAGGGACATATCCCTATTGTGTTGACTATGCTTTCTTTCTCTCCCCTTTCTCCTTCTGCTCTAATCACGCTCCTTGCCGTGCTGGCCTGTCTGATTGTGCCCTGCTTCCTCCTTCTCTTTTGCCGAACGGGAACTCTCCAGTTCTGCCACCTGTTAGGATTGCAGCCTCGGCTAGTAGACAGCATGGGGGGCCGGAATAGTATTCCCGCCTTTGAGCCGGAGGAAAAAGAGGCTGTTGCAGGGCAGCTTTATAAACTCTGCGCTAAGCATGGTCGTAAATTACCTATCAAGACGTGCCGTGCTTTTGTTGAGAATATCTGGAACATCTGCCCTTGGGTGCAACATAGTGGGATCCAACCAGATAAATGGAAGGTGGTAGGGCAGCAGATGGCCTCCTATAATGACACCTGCCCGGGAAAACTGACCCCCAAGGATTTTACAGTGTATAAGATAGTGGATGCAGCCCTGCATCCCCAGAAGGTGACTTTGGCACGAACAATCAGCACTCAGGTGGGTAGCTCGTTGGCGGGATCGGATTCAGAGAGCCCAGAGGAAGAGGGAAGGCCACCCCCTCCCCTGTATCCGTGGGAGGAACTTAGAAGAAACAATGGGGGAAAAAGGGGCCCCCAGGGAGAAGATTCAGGGCCGGAAGTTTCCGAGCGCGGGAAGGGAGGGGTGCAAACAGCCCTCAGGGGTGGCAGGAAGAGGAGCGTGAGTAGGTGGGACCGGGAGGCTGCTGACGAGGAGGGAGAAGTCCGCGCTGATTGGACAGCTGCCGCGCCCCAGACTTGGCGGCCCAGCCAGGAAACAGAGGCAAAAAATCCCCCGTGTTCCTTGTCCGCCCTTCAGAGATCCCCTCAAGGGCTCCGCCCATCCGGCCTACTTGCCACCAGTGCCTCCATAGCAATAGAGAAAGGGGAGGAGGTGGACTGGGATGACTGGGGCCTCTACCCGGTATTTACGGACCCCCTTACCGGAGCCCGAGACTACCGCCCTGTCCCTTTTAAGATGCTTAAGGAACTTAAGGAGGCCGTGACTAAATACAGCCCAAGCTCCCCTTATGTAAAAAGACTGATGCAAAACCTCTTTGCTACGCACCCTTGGACCCCTGCTGACTTTGACGAAATTGCAGCCGCGTGCCTAGATGCCTCCTTATATTTAGCTTTTAAGGCTCAGGCCCGCAGAGAGGCCTCTAAGCTGGCAAAATCCCGGGGTTATACTCCCCTGGATTTAGCCATTGACCTCCTGTGTGGAACTGGAGCCTATACTGACCCTGCTGTTCAGGCCCAGTATGGCCAGTTTGAGCTAGAGACTGTTAAAGAAACACATGTTGCAGCTTGGGATAAGATTGGAGCCATGAAAGGGGGGAGAGCCACACAGAAGTTGGTTGGGCTGAAGCAGAGAGCAGATCAGACACCCCTCTCATTTGTGAACGAGGTTAAAGAGACAGTGACTCGTATAATGGGAGACACCCCGGGATCTGACCTACTTATGAGACAATTGATTAAAGAGGGTCTTCGCCCCAAAGGGATCGCAGCCATTAGCAGCCTTCCCCCCGACGCTTCATTAGAAGAAATTGTTGACAAATTGCTGGACATGCCCAGCGAGGATTCAATTCAGGCCTTAGTGACTGCCATGGAGAACCGGGAGGATAGCCTCCTGAGCGCCCTTCATGGTATGCAGGTGAGACCCACCTGTTTTGGGTGCGGAAAGCCAGGGCACCTCAAAGCACAGTGCAGGCAGCTGCCCCCCTCCACTTCAGTTCCGACCTGTTATTCCTGTGGAAAGCCAGGTCACATAGCCAGGTTCTGCCGATCCAAAGGGAAGTCGGGAAAAGGGAAAGGGAGGGGCCCGGCCGCGGGGCCCCCCCCGTGCTCGAAGACAGCGGCCCCATTACTGTGACTATCCCCATGAGGGTTGACTATAGAGAAGGGACACAGCAGAGAGAGATCGGGCCTTGGGAAACCTCGATGATTCCCATTGAGCTAAATATTTTCCCAGCGCTCATCACAGGGGCTGAGAGATGTGTGGACTTAGTCACCCATACCCAGGTCATTTTTGGTCCCGGAAGTCCCACATCCGTAAGGGTCACAAACCCCCACCCCTTTCCCACCTTGGTAAAACAGGGCCAAGAGGTAGGAAAGGCGCTGCCCTTGCGGACCCCTCCCGCTCATGTGAACTGGGTCCACCCGGTCAGCTCTGGGCGACCACTGTTAACCGTCACGGTGGAAAATCAGAAGCTCGAAGGGATAATTGACACTGGAGCCGATTGCTCTGTCATAAATAGGGGACAGTGGAGGCGCGAGTGGCCACTCCTACAGAGCCCTCAAGCAGTGACGGGGGTGGGGGGCAATAGATCTGCCATGAAAGCAGCACACGCCCTACGGTGGTCAGCTTTGGAAGAATCTGGACTCTTCACCCCACTGTGCCTACCCGACCTCCCTTATGCATTATGGGGTAGAGATATCTTGAGCCAGCTTAACCTGACACTTGCCACCCCTGATAGCCTGCGGGGAAATTAATTGGGGCCACTCTAGAGATGAGCTTTTCCCCCAGAATAACATGGATTAATAAGAAACCTATTTGGGTTGAGCAGTGGCCCCTGACAAAAGAAAAGCTCATCGCCCTCACAGACATAGTAATGACCCTCCTGCACGAGAACAAAGTGGAACCGTCCCTTAGCCCGTATAACTCCCCCGTCTTTGTCATAAAAAAGAAAGGGGGGAGTTGGAGAATGTTGATTGATCTTCGGGCAGTAAATGCCAACATGGTACCCATGGGGACCCTCCAACCTGGTCTCCCTATGCCCACTGCAGTCCCGCAAGGGTGGACTATTATAGTGATTGATGTTAAAGACTGCTTCTATAGCATTCCCCTCCACCCGGAGGACAAAGAAAAATTTGCCTTTTCCCTCCCCGCGATCAATTTCCAAGCCCCCAGTAAACGTTATCAGTTCACCGTCCTACCGCAGGGAATGGCCAATAGCCCCACCCTGTGCCAGCTTTACATGGATACTCTGCTACATCCTATCTTTTTAAACAGAAAGGGGGAGTTGGCAGGTCACTGACCCATTCAGACCTGTCTCAGGTACTATTTACCATGAATTTCCTACAAGTCAGGGATGACGGCACTACAGCCGCCCAGAGATTTTTCTCCCCAAAAGGACATGCTAAGAAAGAACCAACGCTCCTGCCCTCTCCCACCAAGGCCCTACCAGGCTCTAAAGTCATGTGGAGAGATGAAGAGGGAGGTTGGCATGGCCCTGTAACGGTAAAGAACAGAAGACAGGGCCACCTGTCATTTCATCCCGAGGATAAGATAGAAGAGCCAGAAAGATGGCTCCCTGTTTACAAGATAAGAGACCTTGATTAATGCCCAACCCTACGGGGTGAGAGGAATTTCTTTCTTTTTCAGGCCTTCTGATCATCGTAGGGATCCTTGGAGGTGCTCCATCTGAAGGAAATCCGACATGGGGAATACTCCGAGTTATTCCCTCTCCCCTTCCGGTAGCATGGAACTCCCCGATCTACCCTCGCCTGCTAGTGACCAATACATCGATGGGGCTCCCTTCTGCCTCGGTGGGGCCCCACATGTGTGGCCACAGGGGAAGACATCGAGGATCCCATACCATGGAGGGATTGCCAGATGGCGGGAGGATACCCCCTTGAGGGTGAACAAGGACGCTGATTCTGGGAATCACCCTACTTGTTGTCTGTTTCTGCCGCCTAGCTAGGCGACAGAGGGGCTATATGCTTCTTACTCAGAAAGCCTTCATGGCCATGGAGACGGGGGAGGATCCCCAAGTCTGGCTAGCCGCCATGCATGACGTGTGACACCTAGGGGTAAGACGAGGTAAACCCTAAGACGGGCAACTTCTCCTGACCCAGCCACCTAAGACGGGCAAGGTCCTGGGTTGAAGGAGATGACCTAAGACAGGGTTCCTCGCCCCCGGCGGATCCCCAAGTCTGGCTAGCCGCCATGCATGACATGTGACACCTAGGGGTAAGACGAGGTAAACCCCAAGACGGGCAACTTCTCCTCATCCAGCCACCTAAGACAGGCCCTGAGGGTGTCGGGCGCCTAGGACGGGCAAGGTCCTGGGTTGAAGGAGATGACCTAAGACAGGGTTCCTCGCCCCCGGCTATCAGAGGCCAGTAGAAATGACACCGCTTAAGGCTAACCTCAGCACCGCTTAAGGTCACACCAAGTGATAACCTTGTAAAACAGAAAGGGGGAGATGTTGGGGGCGGGGGGAAGAGGCTTGGCGGTCGCTTAGAGGGGAAACATAATCACCTTATAAGGGAATGTTACAGAACTCGGCCCCTCATTGAGTAAGAGTTCATGGGAGGGAGGACAGAGGGGATAAAAGGGTCTGCTGAGAGGTTGGGGGAGGCGGGAATGTGATCACAGAAGAATAAAGACTCATGACCCACCTCAGGCGCTCTGTCTGGTTCTTCCCCCATCAAAGAGTGGGGGCCGGAGGTACCCCGAAGACTCACCACGCGTTGGACTGGTGAGTAAGAGGACGGACTAGCATTAAGAAGCCGGCGTTGTAAATAAAAACCCGGCATAGATCAATTATAGATTTTGTAAATGAATATATGGTTAAGACTTTATCAATTAGTAGAAAATAATTTAGTACTGCATATATATCATGTTCAGAATAAAATGATCATAAGATATAAAGAAATTTTTAAAGGCCAAGTTGGCCTTTCTGACATCTGGATAAAGAGGGATATTGACAAAAGTTAAATTTTTTGACTTCTTGAATAAGCTCCCTTAGCTAGAGGTTAAGCATAAACTGAGTAGTATGATCTTCAATGGTTGGATTTCCTTTTCTTGCAACTGAAAGCACAAATTTGTATAGTAGTCACAGGTCCCTTTTTATGTGTTGGTAGCCAGGGTCTCTAAGCTGCTTGACACAGTCATGGCAAGAAGAATCAAGGCGGCCCCACTGCCTTTTGGAACAACATTTCCTTCTTCAATATATATATATATATATATATATATATATATATATATATATATATATATATGTATATACATATATATATATATATATATATATATATGGATTCCCTGTATACCAATATTTACAGGTCCAATATTGACTGCAAAACTTACTCATCCTAATAGTGCAATGACGATAAAGGAAGGATTCCAGAGAAATTCTTTGAATAAAACAGATTGTGAACTCTGTCTAAATTTAATAGGATTGCCTCGCCCCGAGGCATACAAAAGATTCCAACATTATGAAATCTCTGGAAAACCCACACTGGGACTTCCAAGGAGAGGACAGAATATGAACTGGGAAAACAGATACAGTATTTTTTAGGTAGAATTCCTTAGAAATTAACAGGTTTGTCCCCCTTATCATACATTAGAATATATGATAAAGATGGTGTAAGAAATAGTTAGTATAGGTGACTGATATGTTCATTGGGAAAGAATAAAAAAGTCACAGAAACTGTGGCTTCTGCCAACAAGGGATGAAAAGAAATTGGTTATTGAAAGAGTCAATGGATGGGTGGACAAACACAACTACCCTTACTATAGGTTGTCAAGAGAGCCTATCGAAAAACATTACATATACAGAAACATAAAAAACAATTGCTTAATTAATAACTTTAAATGAATTAATAATTTTACAATACAGCAACAAACTAATTAGCAGACAGGTTGAGGTCATCATGGTTTGAGCAGGGATGAAAATTAATTAACTATATGATTGATAATCACACTTGAAACCATATGAACTACATGATCAAATTTGTAACCACATGAAATATATGATTGACAATGAAAATTGTAAACTTTTGTAACCAAAGAAATGATCTTAGCTTGCTTGCTTGATGCTTATATGATGCTGAGACTATAAAAATAAATCTGATCAGCAGACTGTCAGTCAACCTGCTCCTGCCTTTAATGCCTGTGTTGACTCAATTCATTTCCCCGACTCTATCCCTCCTGTCAGCTTCCAAGGACCCCGCGGAGCCTGGAGCACAGCAGAAAGGAAGATTTCTGGCAATAAAATGTTTAAGCTTTGGGGCAAGATCTTCTAGAGTAATCTCCCTTTTGACAGCTCATTGTTGACCACAATATGACTTTGGGTTCAGAAAGCCTGGAAGAAGCAACCAGATGGACAACCTGCCTAAACTAATTGAATTATGTTCAAAACAAGTGCCCTAAGATTGCTGATGTGTTTTTAATCCTTTTTTTCTGTTAGAAAAATAAATTCTGTGAGTTCTCCTTTATCATGAATTACTGAGGAATTAGAAAGAAATGTAGTAAATTGGGAAAAAATTTTTGCAACTAGTATTTCTGACAAAGGTCTCATTTCTAAAATATACAAAAAGCTGAGTCAAATTTTCAAAAAAACCAAGCCATTCCCCAATTGCCAAATGGCCAAACGATACGCAAAGGCAATTTACAGGTGAGGAAATCAAAGCAATCCATAGTCATATGAAAAATTGCTCCCAATCATTACTTATTTGAGAAATGGAAACTAAAGCATCTCTTAGATACCACCTGGCAGCTCTCAGATTGGCCACTACAATCAGAAAGGACAATGATTAATGTTGGAAGGGATGCGAGAAATCTGGGACACTAATATTTTGTTGGTGCAGCTGAGAACTCATTCAACCTTTCTGGAGAGTAATTTGGGATTATGCCGAAAGAGCAACAAAAATGTGCATACATTTTGATCCAGCAAAATTCTTCAAACCAAAGATTTCTCTTTTTTTAATATTTTGTTTTCCAATTATATACAATAGTTATATGTACCAATCATTTTTTGCAAAGCTCTGACTTATACAATTTTTTCCCCCTCCTCCCTTCCCTTCTCCCCCCAGGCTGTTTGACAGTCTCTACATTATTTCCATGCCATATAGTGATGTAAATTGAATGTTATAAGAGTAAACATAAGAATAAACATAACCCCCCCCCCAAGAAGATGGGAAACCTCAAGAACAGAGAGAGGGGGAAAAAAATGTAGTTCATTCAGTGTTCAGAATTCAATGGTTCTAACTCTGGGGTGAGTTTTTTTCTTTATCCTAAGTCCACTGGAAAAGTGGCTTCAATATTTTTCCCTCAGTTACTATTACTAGCGGTACCTGCACTTTATTTCCACCACTCTCATTTATTCTCTTCTCTCTCTCCTTTCATGCTGGTCCTGTCCAAAAGTTTGTTTCATCTGAGTACCCTCTCCCTCGATCTTCCCTCTCTTCTATCACTTTTCCCCCCCTTCCCCCCCCCATTCCTCCTCATCCCGTCCCTTTCCTCCCATCCTTCTGCAGGGTAAGGCAGATTTCCTCACCCTATTAAGTGTGTATGTCATTTCCTCCCTGATCCATTTCTGATGAGAATGCAGGCTCACTCATTCCCCCTTGCCTTTACCCCTCCCTTCCACTGAAAAAGATTTTTTTGACTCTTATGTTAAATCTCTCAGCTCTTATTCATCTCCTTTTCCTTTGTCCCAGTACTTTGCCCCCATCACTCACTGACTCCATCCCTTTACCACATCATACTATTATATCTCGCTCCTTCCTATATCCTGTCTATATATGCTTCTTCTAACAACTCTTATAAATGAGAAAGTTCGTATGAGTTATTAATATCTTCTTCCAATGCAGGAATGCAAACAGTTCAACATTATCAAGCTCCTCATAGTTAGTTCTTCTCTTCCACTCCCTCTATGGTTGACCAGAATCTTTTACTTGGAGATCAACCTTTCTGTTCAACTTTGGTCATTTTGTCAGGAAAGTTTGAAGGTCCCATTTCATTGAAAATCCATTTTTTCCCCTGAAAGAGGATGTTCACTTTTTCTGGGTACTTTTTTCTCATTTGTAAACCAAGATCTTTTACCTTCCAGAATATCATATTCCAATCCCTATGAGTCCTTAATGTAGTTGCTGCCAGATCCTGTGTAATCCTGACTATGGAGCCTTGGTAGTTGGAATTGTCTGTTTCTGGCAGCTTTTAGAATTTTATCTTTGACCTGGGAGTTTGGGAATTTGGCTATAATATTTTTCTTTTGGTATCCCTTTCAGGGGGTGACTGGTGACTTCTCTCAATTTCTATGTTACCCTTAACTTCTAGGATCTCAGGGCAATTTTGCTGTATTATTTCCTGAAAAATGAAGTCTAGGCTCTTCTCCTGGTCCTGACTTTCAGATAGTTAAATAATTTTCAGATGATTTCTTCTGTATCTGTTTTTAAGGTTGGTTTTTTTTCCAATAAGTTATTTCTCATTTTCTTCTAATTTTTGGCTTTTTTTGGAAGAGTTTTATTTCTTCCTGCTTTCTTGCAAAGTCATCGGCTTCCTTTAGTTCCATTTTGAATTTGAAGGAGTTATTTTCTTCAGAGAACTTTTTTATCTCCTTTTCCAGCACTGCCCTCTTCCCTGGGGCTATAAGGCAGATCCAGCTATCTTAGTATGGAAGCCCAAACTGCAACCTGGGTCTGAGTGTAGGTAAACAGCCCAGTCTTACCCCAAGGAGAGTGGAGAAATCTCTGCAGACTTCCCTTACCATCTCTGGGGATGCAGGCTGTTTTCTCCCGATTCCGGGCTCTTCACTCCATGCTCACCCAGGTGCAGCAGAGTTCTCTTGCTGCCCCTTCAAGCTGTTGCAGGTGAATTCTGGGCTGTGATGGACTGGGATGCATTGGACTGGGCTTCCCTGCTGCTTTTTTCCCAACTCTGGATCCTGGTGAAGCACACCTTTTCCCCGGAAGTTCTAAGTTATCTTGAACTGGGAAAATGTATCTCTCAGTCTTTCTGAAGGTTCTGCCCCTCTAAATTTTCACTGGAGCTCTCCTTTGTTTGCTTTTTTTTTGGTGTTGGGGGTGGGGTAAGAGTGTTCAGGGAATGCTGCCTTCATGCTGCCATCTTGACTCTGCCCAGAAAGAGCATTTCTTTATGGCATTTGTAAATTGATGAGTTTTGGTCAAAAATTAGATGAAATGTGTTGATTTTGTTTTGATTTCTCATCAGATAAATAATTGTTTCATTGATAAACTTACCCTTTGATGAAACTGCATGTGTGGGTTTCCCTTTCTGGGTTATAATAATAGTATTACTAAATATTGTCAAGCAATCTTGAGCTAAGTTAAATGGGTAAAACAAATATCTTCCAGGATTTCCTGAAAGGAAACTACAAGAGTTTTACTGAAAGTAAATTTGCATTCTATGCCATTTAGAGAAAACATTTAAAAATAAACAATAATAAATAAATGTTACAAAAAAGAAAGAAAGAAATGATGGGCATGAAAAATAGAGAGAGGTAAGGAAACATCTTTGTGAACTGATTTAAAGTGAAATATCAAAGCCAAGAACACTGTATGTGTCCATGATAACTACACGAATGGCACAGCAAATAAATTCAAAGCAAAATGTGAAAAACCAAATGGACCAGAAAAGGAAACACAGGAAGGCTACATTGCCATACCTTGTCCATTAGGTGAGAGGACCACAGGGATTATACCAATAACATCCTTTTCCAAATGTATCTATTCCTCCCTAAAAGAAAATACTATTTATCATACTGCATGATTCTTAAAAAGGCAGAGAGGAAGAGACAGAAGTGATACAGTGGTGATGTAAGAAACAGAAAACATCAATATAAATATTTTAAAAGAAGGCAACAATCTTGAATGTAGTAATAGAGCAGGAGAAAGAGGGGGGACAATGGGTGTTGGTTAGTGATTATCAATGGTAGACCAAAAATTTGTACTACAAATCAATGACTGTGATAACAACTTTTGTTTAGTCCTTTCTCACATTTCCTGAGTGACTCCATTTGGGCAAAGAAATTTGAAATACAGGGGGGGACACTTAGTTATGCAGAAAACAGTTGCAGCCGGTTAAACAATAAAAGGCAAAACAATGGATAATATTAGGTGTATAGTATACAGAAGCAAACAAATTAATACAAAATCACATTTAATAACTCCAAAGACAGTATCTGGAGAGTGTTGAACAAAGTTAAAATGCAGAATTTGATATACAAACACAGAGAGAAGATAAAACAGTGGTTTTCCAGATAGTTGATAGGATATCAATATCTCACAGCACTTAGCAAATTAAATTACATTTGTTCCTCAATTGTATGATGTCATAAGGGAGTTGATGCCATGACTGCAAGTGAAATGGATTTAAGTAAGAAAGGGCTGTGCAGCCACCAGGCTCACATTCTACTCTAGAACCGTCTGGATCCAGTGGCTAGATATAAATCAAGATGACTGGGGATGGACATGGATGTAGTGGAACATCTTGGCCTTTTAAAGTAAAGTGTTAAATGTATCTCAGTTTTATTGAGCCAACCCTTATTCAGTGATAAAGGCTAATAAAGAAAGAAAAGAAGCAAAGAATGTCCTCTTTTACCTAGCCTGAAAAACAACAAAAAAAATCCATATGGGAACGGAAGACACTCAGTGTTTCTTGTCAGTACAGAAAAATATTGCTCTTTATATTCTGTCTGAGCTGCTTTAGGTGTGTAAGGAGAGTCAATAGTCAAATGAAGGCAGAAGGAGGAAATTATTATGCACATCCATTGATAGGGGAAGAAGTTATGATAGAAGTATAAATGAGAAAAGAAAATGAATAATTCTGCTTCTGTAAAGTTGAAATATTTTTGCCTAAAGAGAAAAAGGCCATCAAAATAAAATGGGAATCAGATATGTGAGGACACACAACTTTCACTAAATATCTCTAAGGCTCATTGCATATGGGTGATATAGAAGGAAGTGATTCCATTTTACAAGGATAAGTGTCTTTCTCCAATAGGTCAAAGAAATAGGCAATTTCCAAAGGAAGGAATGCAAGTCATCAATAGCCCTATAACAAAATACTTCAAATCTCTCCAAATGAAAGAAGAGTCCATTAAAATAGCCCTGAACTTTCAGGATGAAAATAATAGAGCTCTAGACTAGCCAATATGACCCTGAAAGGACAATGATTGTTGTTAAAAGGGATGTGGGAAATCTGGGACACTAATACATTGCTGGTGGAACTGTGAAGTCATCCAACCTTCTTAGAGAGCAGTTTGGAATTGGGCCCAAAGGCCAACAATGATGTGCATACCCTTTGATCCAGCAATGCCACTACTGTGTCTATATCCTGAAGAGATCATGAAAAGGGTAAAAGCATCACTTGTACAAAAATACTCATAGCAGCCCTGTTTCTGGTGGAAAAGAATTGGAAATTAAGTAAATATCCTTCAATTGGGGAATGGCTTAACAAACTGTGGTATATGTCATGGAACAACACTACTACTGTTCTATTACAAACCAGGAGGGATGGGGATTCAGGCAAGCCTGGAAAGATTTGCATGAACTGATGCTGAGCAAAATCAGCAGAACCAAGAAAACACCGTACACCCCAATAGCAACATGGGAATGATGATCAACCTTGATTAACTTGCTCATTCTGTCAGTGCAACAATGAGGGACAATTTGGGGCTATCTTCAGTGGAGAAAACCATCTGTATCCAGAGAAACAATTGTGGAGTTGAAACAAAGACCAAAGACTATTACCTTTAATTTAGGGGGAAAATCATTATCTTTTTTTGTAATTTTTCTATCTCTCATATTTTATTTTATTTTCCTTACAGATGTGATTTCTCTCTCATCATTTTCAACATAAATGACTGTATCAGATGGAAACAATGTAAAGACTAAGACTGCCTTCTTGGTGGTGGAGAGAGGGAAGTAAGATTAGCGGAAAATTGTAAAACTCAAAATAAATAAAATCTTTCTTGAATAAAAAAAAGAAAATAAGAGAGATCTAAACTTAATGGACTTGCTCATTCCATCAGTGCAATTATCAGGCACAATTTAGGGGTATCTGTGATGGAGAATACCATTTGTAACCAGAGAAAGAATTGTGGTGTTTGAACAAAGATCAGACTATTACCTTTAATTAAAAAATAAAACTACCTTACCTAATTATGTATTTTGCTATCTCTTATACTTTATTTTATTTTCCTTAAGGATATGATTTCTCTCTCATCATATTGAACTGAGATCAATGTATACCATGGAAACAATGTAAAGACTAACAGACTGCCTTCTATGGGGGGTGGGAGAGGGAAGCGAGATTAGGGGAAAAATTGTAAAATTCAAAATAAATAAATAAATTTAATTTCAAAAAAGAGAAAATAACAGAGATCTGCAGGTTCAGGTATAGTCCCCTCTTTCTGGCCCACAGTAAAGTTCACTGAAATCTGCCCCCCCTCAAACAAAAGAGATGATAAGAACAATGAGAGGAGCAAAGTTCCTACAACTGCCTTCTCTCTCCTCAGTCCTAAGACAAAACCAAGGATGGAGAAAGGGAGGATGGAAACATCCATGTGAGGAGGGGAGGGAGGGAACGTCCCCAAACGCTGGTCTCTGCTTGTCTCCGCCAACACCACCCCACCCCAACTCCTCATCCCCCATGTCCCAGACCCCCAGAAAAAGGCCTGGACTGACAGAAAGTCCCAGGCAGGCTCAGCCCCAGAGGGCCAGTCACACCCAGGTTCAACCCAACCAATACACACATACATCCCCCCACACACTCACACTTAGGAATGATCAGACATATTTACACAAGACATACAAAATCAAAAATATGAACATCTGCCACCCACCCTTACAGACATCCTCCTGAGGACTCAGAAAAACCAATGGGGGGGCGAGACTTCATGAAAATCTTGGAGAGGGGGAGAAAAGGAAAATAAGGAGGATAAAGGGCCGACTGAGGTGAGACCAGAGAAAGGGGTACTTAACCTCCCTCAGAGCCCTTTCGGCATTTGCAGGACCCTCAGAGATGGTCAGTCTGGAAGATGGAGGGAAATGGGGGTAATGAAGGGGAGCTCTGTTGAGGGAGAGCAAGGAAAGTGTAAGGGGGCCCAGAGCTACACCTTCTCCCCAATACCTCACATCCTCTGTCAGAGAAAAAGAAGCTTCCTCTCAATATAGGGGGCTAGTAAAGTCACATCACTGAAGGGTGGGGCTTGTCTTTTCTCTGAGAAGAGCAAGGAGAGAGAAGGGGGCTGTGCTACCTGAGGCTCACAACAGCGGGGACCTTCCCCTAATACTTTCTCTCAGTCCCCATCATCCATCCTGACAATAGAAGGGGGCCCGGGACTAACCAGAAGCCCAGGGTTCTCATGGCAATCGTCTGGGTCTGGGGGTGGGGGACAATAGTCCAGCTCAGCTTGGGTTGGGAGAGGGGGGCCCCTTTGTGGAAACTGGGAGAGGGAGGCCCAGGGAGGGGAGGGGGAGCTCTCCAGATGGAAGAGTACAAAAGCTGCAGCAGCATCTGTGGATCACCAGCCTTTGAACATCACTTGGGCAACCCACAGCCCCCAGAGCAGGAGGAGGAGGGGGCTGGTCCGGGGGAGGGTCCAGGTCTCAGTCTCCTTTCTCTAGACAGGAGGAGACACAGATGGAGGAGAGGTGGGGAGAGACAGAGGGGAACCCAGGCACCAAAACAATGTCTACCCCTTTTGTTTATGTGTGGAGTGCCCTGTCTAAATCCTATAGAAAGTAAACCTAAGAGGGAACTTCACCCTCCCTTATGGTTCAGTCTTTTCTACAAAGTGACTTCATAAATCTCTTTCTCAAACTATTTCAGATTTGTGACTTTATTCACTCCCAACACCAGCTGCCCTGCCTCTAGTGAACTGGCACAATGGAGACACAACTGGAATTCGAGTCAGAAGACTTAGATTGCAGTTCTGCTTACTTACAGTGGGACCTAAGGCAAGCCATTTCAACTCACTAAACATCAATTTTTCATATCTATAAAATGGTAGTGATAATACCTATGCTAAGAAAATTACAGAGGCATTGTAGGGTTTGCAAATTGTTTTTCAAGCCATAACACACTATAAAGCGATTATTATTATTAGAATTATTATTTGCTTATTATTTTTGACAGAGTTTACATATTGTGCTGATGACTCATCTTTTTAATGTACTTTATATAAATGCACAAAATTACTGTTTGTTGTAACTCAGTAAAAGTATGGCAGTGTTCACTCATCTGCTGCAGACCCCATGAATATATCTTTAGGAAATTCTAGGAGAAGGGACTGTGGGGATCTCATGCTCCTCATGCTGTGTCCATGTGGTTGTCAGGTTTTCCCCTAGGTGTCTATATGTTGAAAGCTTTTCATCCATACAGTTTAGAGATTAGGACCACTTGGTAAGCTATTAAAAACAGTGTTTCTGAATTTTTATGCATCGATTTTATGACTAGGAGATGGGGCCAATAAATTTCTTCCTTGACAATGTGTGGAATGTGGGGGTGTCTACTTTCCACAAGAATGTGAAGGGAGATTGCTAGTTTACATGACAAAGATGGGGGTCTGTCTGTATTTGTGCCCATGGGCAGGTATGTGCTTATAAGACAAAAGACTTAGTCCCATCCTGATCAAAATCTGAAATTAGATTACATCTGCCCCATCTAGTTCTGAGTTACACTAGTTTCTCTGTCCTCCTTTGAGCATGCTCAAGGAGGTTTCTGTTCACTCCCCTGTGCTCATTGGCACTGAACTAGAATTCACTTCCAAATTAGTATAATGAGCAGGGAGGGGGGAAAGGTATGGGGGTGAATATATCAAATAGAATGTTACCCTGACCAATGATAGGCCTTAAGAAGGAGGAACAAGCCTTTCAAGCTCTATATAAGTCCCAGCATTGCCATGAAATGGGACCCCTTTCCTGAAGAGAGGCAGTCCATCTTTGCAAAGATACTGTAGTAAAAGCCATTTTAATCACTCTGGACTATGTATTTATGATGCTGATCCATTGATAACAATATTCTACATCTAGTACAATTCAATTTTGAATTCTCCAGGATATTCTGAGGCCACTATTTGCAATATAAACATTTGTCATCTATTCTGTTTGGAAAGAATTAGCTTCTGATGGGTAATTTCAGCCACCAGTTCAAGTCTTGCTAAGTATTCATTAGTTCCAGTCAAAAAGGAGAGAATTGGACCTTCCTGACGTCTCTTCAATAAACCTACTATTGCCCCCACTCTTGTCCAGGGTTCATTACCCCACACCTGGGCTATGAAAATAGGATTTCTGCCTTCTTTAAGTCTCCTACTCTAATTCACCCTCCATTGGGAAAGTAGATGGTTTTTCCTAAAATGCAGGTCCTATCTTGTCACCCCCATCCCCAATACATTTCAATGCCTCCCTAGGACCTTCAACATCAGCTGAAAATATTCTCTTTGGAGGTCAAATCACTTCACAACTTGCCCTTTCTGCATTTCCAGTCTTATTAGGCATTATACTACTATAGTTCCCCCATTAATTCTGGGATGCAGTGAAATTCTCCTCCTTGCTGTATCTTGAATATGATGACATCTCCCAACCAATGCATTTTCCCTGGCTTTTGGCCAGTACTGTTCTCATCTAACTTCTCAGGTTTCATAGGGCAGAGGGCACTTCCTTGGAGTCCAGACTATTTGAATTCGCATTCTAATGCACACCCTTACAAGCCATGCTAGTAGATGACCCAGTAGAAGACAGAAAAAAGAAAAAAAGAAATCCCCCTGGAAATATGTGTGAGATCCAGAGAGTTGGGGGGAAGCTAGCTGTGAAGAAGAAAAGAGAAAAGAGACACCTAGCAATGAGGGTTGGGAAAAATGTGTGAAGTGACAGTCAGGTCACTAGAGTATAGAACACTCTCCTGAACAGTCAAGGGCCCTGATGTCAAATTCTGCTTCAAAACATGCTTACTGCCTTTGTAAGTTTGGGAGAGCCCACTGAATTGTCTAAGCTGCCTGGGTTTTATATGATAAAGGTGGACTCAGTAGCCCTAAGGGTTCATTCCAGCTCTAAATGCCTGATAATATCAGTGATAAGCAAAATGAAGAGGCTAGTTATTTTGGGGTCATTGTGAAAATCAGGTCCAAAGCTTCTAAGTAGCAAAGAGAGATAAAGCAAAAGTTGTCTACAGAGAAGAAGGTTTCTGAGGAGACTATTCTTTGAAGGCAAGATGAACTAAATTCAGATCCTACTTCACATTCTCAATAAATGTTTAAACTTGGGGAATTCACATAGAGTATGTCAAGCTGTTTCCTATGATATCATATAAACAAGTTGGACTCAATGGTTCTTTCCAGCTCTAAACCTATTACCTTGTTAGTGATGGGAAGAAAAACAAAAGACTAATCATAATTGGGTGAGAAGGAGAGTAAGGGAAATTAAAATATTTTGAGATGGGAGGAGCAATGAAGTTAGAAAGAGAGAAAGAGACAAATCAGACAGGACTAAAGACAGTGAGATATATAAAAATAAAAGGGGAGCAGGTGAGTGAGATACCATGAAAAATCTAAGAATTTGGAAAAAGAAGAAAGACACAGAGGCAGAGAGAGAGAAAAAGAGCCACGCGATAATGAGCATCAGAGACAATTACATAGGACAATGAATTAAGAGAGCCCAGGTGAGAGTGAGGTACATAAGGAAAGAACCACTCGGTAACTGTAGAAGGCAGTGTCCTAATGGTTAGAGCACTCTCCTTAGAGTGGAATCACTGAATTTAAATCCCTACACAGTTTCTGACAACGAACTTTTCTTACTCTGGTGAAATAACTTAAATGTTGTCTGCTTCTTTTTTCTCCTCAGCAAATTCATTGTGTGGGATTTGATGGGGCCTATTGATAATCCCTTTGGATTCCAGAAAGAGAAAAGGCTGTTCTCTGGGATTAAACTCAGTTAATAAATTATAGTGAATCAGTCACTAGGGATGAGGAGACAGAGGAAAGGCTCCACAGGAAATCAAAGATTGTACAATGGGAGGAATATTTAGAGGAAAATATCCAGGTCTTCTAGAAGATTCTTCTAGAGAGTCACAATGACCTGAGTCCAAATCCTTGTTAATATTCTGATTATTTGGGGTTCAGAAATCCAGAATGCCTTAGCTTCTTTGTTCTGATAAACTATAATAGAATTCAACTCAGTGGTCCCTAGGATTAAATTCACCGCTAAATGGACCATAATTGTCATGAAAAAAAGAAAAAAGACCACTTATTATGGGTGAAAAATAGGATAAGGAGAAAAAGTTTTTGAAGACAAGACAGAAAGGAGGAGGAGGAAGAGGAGGAAGAGGATGATGATGAAGAGAAGAAGAAGAGTGAGAGAGGAAAGACAACCACATATTAAGGAATAATAGAGTGATGGAGGTGCTCATTATGCAGGAAAATGAGGAAGAAAGAATAGATTACAAGATGGCAACATGAAGGGATCGAGTCTTAGGAGCTCTCTGATAAAACCTCATAAACTAAGGACTCTAACTAAACTTTCGAGAGACAAAACCCACAAAGGGACCCAGTGAGGCAGTTCTCCTACTCAAGGTAACCTGGAAAAGAGCAGAAAGGTTCTGCTCCCCGGGGTTGGAGGGGTGGCCCGCCAGAGGGGTGGCCTGGCAGAGCCTCCGGGAGGCAGCCCCAGGGTGCTGGGAGCTGCAGCTCACAGCAGCAGGGGAGTCTTCTGAGCTGCACCCGGGAGCACAAGCACAAAGTGGGGGAACAGCGGGGGACCTCTGCCAGAGAGAGCACGTGGAGCCCAGCCCTCAGGTCACACAGCTAGCAGCTTGGTCTTTCCTCAGCCCAAATCCAGGAAACAGAAGCAGGCAGAGCCAGTAAGCAGGAGCCCCCAGGGCATGAGCCCATTGAGCTGAGGGAGGGGAGTGAAGAGAGATAGAGAGAGACTGCCCAGCTCTGTCCTCTGCCTCTGGAACAGGACTCTGGGGCTCTGAACACATTCAGATCCTGATCCCAGCCTAGGCCCCCCCATGGAACAACAGGGCCCCCCACCTTGGCCCCGTGGCAGAGGGGGGCGCTTATGTTCATTCACAGACCAGGAGGGAGGACAGAGTCTCACACACTGAGACCCTTGTGGGAGTGTCCCAAAAGCTCAGGAAGCACCCCCAAAAAACAGGCTTAGGCTAGGAAAATGAACAAGCAAAGAAATAAGAGGAATACCATTGAGAAATATTTTGCAAATGAGCCCAAGAAGGATCAAAATACTCAGTCTGAAGATGAGGAAGCACAAGCTCCTACATCTAAAGACTCCAAGAAAAACAGAAATTGGGCTCAGGCTATGATAGAGCTCAAAAAAGACTTTGAAAATCAAATGAGGGAGTTGGAAGAAAAACTGGGAAAAAAGAAAGGAGAGAGATGCAGGAAAAACATGAAAATGAAGTTAGCAGCTTAGTCAAGGAAATCCAAAAAAATGCTGAAGAAAATAGCATGCTAAAAACCAGCTTAGGTCAAATGGATAAAACAGTTCAAAAAGTTGTTGAGGAGAAGAATGCTTTAAAAAGCAAAATTGGCTAGATGGCAAAAGAGATAAGAAAACTCTCTGAAGAGAATAAATCCTTCAGACAAAGAATAGAATTCAGGGAGAATGATGAATTTAACAGAAATCAGGAATCAATACTTCAAAATCAAAAAAATGAAAAATTAGAAGAAAATGTGAAATATCTCATTGAAAAAAAAAACTGATATGCAAAACAGACTTAGGAAAGATAATTTAAAAATTATTGGAATACCTGAAAGTCATGATCAGGAAAAGAGCCTTGACATCATTTTCAAAGAATTACTACAGGAAAATTGCCCTGATATTCTAGAAGCAGAGGGCAAAATAGAAATGGAGAGAATCCACCGATCCCCCGAGAAAGAGATCCCAAAAATCCAACCCTTAGGAATAATATAGCCAAGTTCCAGAACTCCCAAGTCAAAGAGAAAATATTACAAGCAGCCAGAAGGACATAGTTCAAATATCGTGGAGCTGCAGTCAGGATCACTCAGGAATTAGCAGCATCTACATTGGAAGCTCGTAGGGCTTGGAATACAATATACCAGAAGGCAAAAGAGCTTAGAATGCAGCCAAGAATTAACTACCCAACAAGGCTAAATGTCCTCTTCCAGGGAAAAAGATGGACTTTCAATGAACCAGGGCAATTTCAAAGGTTCCTTTTGGAATGGCCAGAGCTGAACAGAAGGTTTGATCTTCAGATACAGGACTCAGGTGAAGCATGGAGATTGGAGGAGAGGGGGGAAATATGAGGGACTTAATGAGGAGGAACTGCATGTATAGAAAAATGATACTGATAATATTCATATGAACCATCTCAGTTAATAGAGCAGGTAGAGGGAGCTTTTATAGTTGAAGCACAGGAGAAAGCTGAATTTGAAGATAAAATATGGTGTAAAAATGGAGTCAATAGGAAAAAAAGGGAAAGGGAAAGGGAGAAAGAAAAAGGAGAGGGGGAATAGTCCAAGATATTTCACATAATAAGATTTTTTTTATTACAATGAGCTATTGCAATGATATGGAAGGGGGGGAGGCAAGGGGGAATGAGGGAACCTTTGCTCTCATCAGGGATGTCTAGGAGAGGAAAAAGCAAATATACTCAATGGGGTATAGACATCTGGAGTAAGAATGAGGGGGGGAGCAGGGGGAAGGGGTGGGGATGTGAATAAAGGAGGAGAGCATGGACCATAGGGGGAGAGTGGTCAGATATAACACATTTTCTTTTTTACTTCTTGCAAGGGGCTGGGATTGGATGGCCTGCCCAGGACTATAGGGCCAGGTGGATTCTGGGCCTAAGGGGTGGTATGGGGGCTCAGGGCTTCTTGGCCCCACGACCAGGGATCTGTCTGCTGTGCCACTCAGCGACCCTACAGCAGAGTCAGAGTGAAAGGAGAGAGAAAATATAGTACACAGTAGTGGAGAAATAAGAAAGGAGGGAGTTGCAATCAGCAATGGCAACGTTGGAAAAATATGGAAGTAACTTTTGTAATGGACTTATCATAAAGAATGTGATCTACTCACGACAGAGTTAATGGAGTTGGAACAAAGACTGAAGCACATTTTTTGTTATTATTATTTGGGGGATGGTATAGGGCAAGTGGGGCTGGGTGGCCTGCCTGGAGCCACATAGCAGAATGATCTTTGGGTGTCTGAGGCCGGATTCGGAACCAGGTGCTCCTGGCTCAAGGGCCAATGCTCTGTCTGCCGCCCAACCACCCCTACTATTATTACTATTTTATTTTGGGGGGGTCTTTTTTTTTCTTTCTTCTTTTTGGTTTTTGCAGGGCAGTGTGTATCGGGTGGCTTGCATGTCACATGGCTGGGTGATTATTGTATTTACAAAGCTGGATATGGACTCGGGTGCTCGTGGCTCCAGGATTGGTGCTTTGTCCATTGTGCCACCTGGCCATACCTACAATTATTACTATCATTTTTTTAATTTTAATTTTTTTCTCTCCCCTTTACTTTTTTGCCCAAGCAAGTCTATCTATATTCATGGGGGAGGGGTATTTTGTTTACTTGTAAACAAGTATATTTTATTAATGTAAAAAAAAAACATTTGCACAAAATGAGAATAAAAAAAAACATTAGAAAATAAATAAATATATAAAAAAGAATAGATTACAAGTGAGGGAGGGATTTTAATGGGAGAGAAATCTATCAGTTTTAGAGTAAACCAGCAAGGTGTCCTATTAGAGTCTTATGTTTGGAATTGATTACTTGAGTTAAAATCCTACATTGACTTCTGACAAAGCTTGTATATTTTGGTGAATTCTCTTTTCACCTGCCATTATTGCCTTTTTTTATTGAAATCATCTGGCTCATCTTGGTGGTATCTAACAGTGTCGAAGTTCAATGTTATGAATTCCAGAGAGAGAGATGATTGGCTACTTGCAATTAAGCTTCTAATGAATTTATAGAGAGAGAGTTAGAGGCAATCAGGCATTGAGCAAGAGAACGATGCATTCAAAGGAAAAGAAGTGTGTACAGTGAGAGGAACATGTAGAGGAAAGCAGCTAGGTCTCCTAGTGTACACTTCTTGAATGTCAGAACCACTTGAGTTGAAATCCTAGTAATTATTCTGAATATTTTACACTGAGTAATTCTGTTAGAGCCTCTAAGCTTTTCTCTTACTTTAATATTTTCTGGACTCAGTGGCTTCTAGGGTTAGTTTCATCTCTAAATTTATGAACACAGCCATCAAAGAGAATAAAGGAAAGACCTCTTATTTATGGCTGTTACTTAGGAAAAAAGATAAAAGACATTTGAGGGAATGATAGAGAAAAGGAGAGAGAGTTAGAGAAGAGAGCGAGAGTCAGAGAGAGACATAAAGCGATAACAACAGATGATAGTGTCAATGAGATAAGAAGAGAAAATCAGAGCAATACAATAAGAAATGGAAGAGAGATAGAACATAAAAGAGAAAAACCACATGATAATGATCAAGAGAGTGATGAAAGAGCCCGTTATGGAGGAAAATGAGAAAGAAATAAGTGACTGCAGGTGAGGGAGGGATAATATCAGAGAGGTTCAGAGAGAGAAAGAGAGAATCAGATACAAAGTTGAGAGCCAGAAGGGAGCTAGGTGGCACTGTGGATTGACCATCTACCCTGAAGTCAGGAGGACCTGAGTTTAAATCTTTCCTCAGACACTTAATAATTTCCTAGCTGTGTGTCTTAACCCAAATGCCAGAAATAAAATATACAAAAAGATGAGAGACAGAGCAAAGCAGAACAGAAAGAAAGGAAACCATTTAATAAAGAGCAAAGCAATGTTGGAAGAGACCATTTTAGGGTGTTCAAATGCAAAGGGAGATGAAAAGTTCTAAAGAGAGAGAACCCCTAAGAAAAGTAGAGCAGATCAGTTAGGTGTCCTAGCTGGTTAGGCCATTACACTAACCTATACTGGTTAGCCCATTATACTTGAAGTTGGTCGAGTTTCAATTCCTGATCAAGTGGAGACAAACTTTCTAAATCTGTAGAAAACCCTTATCCACTGTAGCCTCTGTTTTTATCTCAGTTCATTTCTTCTGCTGGATTTATTTGTATTTAATGACTCTCCAGCTCTATGAGCCTCTGGTTTCCAGAAATAAAAAAAAAGTCCACTTGGAATTTACTTTGGGGGAGAGAGAGGGGGGGGGGGGCAAGTGTCCACAACAAATGGATGTGTGTGGGTTGATGGGAATATGTAGAACAAAACACCTAGATATCCCTGTGGACCCATCTTGGAAGTCTGAAAGGTCTGAATTCAAAGCTTCATTAACATTATTAATTAGTGCTTGATCCTGGGCAAATTCATTAGAATGTCAATCTCTGACCTCTGAAATTGCTCTTTGGCCCCTAGAGAATCTTCCAGCTCTAATTTATGATCCTATTGGTGATAGGAATCAAAAGAAAAGAACAGGTATCATTAACTGGTAAATAGAGGAAGGAAATAAAGAATGAGATAGCAAAGGAAGGATTGAAAGACAGAGAAACAGACAGTCAAAGGAAAAACCAGAATGAGAGAGATAGAGACAGATGGAAATATAGAGATCAGCATAGAGAGTGGCAGTGAGATAATAGAGAAAGTCACAAACAGATACACCAATAGAGAGAGACAGACAGATACTCACTCTCACAGAACCACAAGATAGTGGAGGAAGCTGAGGAATACAGTTAAGAGATCCCAGTGAATGATAGATAGTGAATGAGATATTGAGAGTGAAAGACACACAGAGAGAACTATGTGACAATGAGAAATAAATTGAGGAAAGATTACTAACCATAAATTTGTGAAATAGGGTTTGAGACTATAGAGGATGGATGGGTGTTAAGAAGAAGAGTCACCACATAATTGTAAGGTAAACCAGCTTGTCCTAGTGGTAAAAGCATACTGACTCTTAGATTTTATATCCCAACAACATCTCTGAAATTTTTACTTTAGAAAAGTCATTTCAACTGTGTCAGCCTCATATTTTCCATAGTAAAATCATGGATCTGGATGTACTAGTTTATAAAGGAGGGAATAGTTCATCAAAGTGTATAAACAGAGAAAAGACAGTTGGGAAGGGGGTGGGTAGCAAGTGTGTAGCAAAAAGATGTGTCACTTTGTGGAAAGATCTTTGAAATCTGGGGGACCTGAGTTCAATTCTTACTTCACGTTGTTTATACACATTTCAAACTGGACCATCTCTAAGGGTGGGAATACTTCTATTTGTTATCAAGAAATGTAATTGAACTCAGCGGTCTTTACCATTCCTTTCAAATTTCTGGCCCCAAAATTTAGGTCCATATAATAAATGAGGAAATATAGTATATGCCTTTTCCATGGCTTTTCCCCATCTCTGTACTGTTCTACCTATTGAGACTTTGTAGGGCATAGGTCACACCCTTAGAGTCCAGACTATTTGAGTTCTCATTTTTTTGCTCACGCTGAGAAGTGATGCTATAAGATAACCCAGTGGATGACAGAAAGAGCAAAAAGGAAGCCCCTTAGAAATTTCTATTAGAGACAGATTTGGAGGGAAGTTAGTAGTGAGAAAGAGATAGAGAGAAGGGGCTAGTAGTAATGAGGGAAATCTGTGAACTGGCTCAGTCAGGTCATCTAGAGGATAGAATCCTATCCTGGTTAGACATGAGCCCCGATTTCAAATTTTGCTTCAAAACATGCTTACTAGTGTGATTCTGCTTAAGGCACTGGAATTGTATAAATTGCTTTCTTTTATTTCAAAATGATGATATTGCAGTCAGTGGGCTTTATGGTTCATTCCAGTTCTTATTATCTTATACTATCAGTGACAGGGAGAAAACAAAGAAACTATTTTTAGGTCAGAGGGACAATGAGACAAAAAGATTCTGAGTAGAACAGAGAGAGAGAGAGAGAGAGAGAGAGAGAGAGAGAGAGAGAGAGAGAGAGAGAAGGAGAAAGGTTTCTGTGGATGGTAAGGTATATGAGGGCCCTGGTCATGGTAGTCAGGGTGGGTTCAGTTTGAGCGTTAATTCACATTCTACTTAAATGTTTGACCTTGGACAAATCATCTAGAGTATTTTTACCTCTGATTCTTTTGAGATAAGGATTTGATGAGTTGGACTCAATGACCAGTTAGATTCCCCCGAGGTCTAGACCTATGATCTTATTAGTGAGATAGAGAAAATTTATAAAAAATATGTAATTGGGTAATTGAGTAAGAACTTGAGCATCCTTCTGAGGATGGAGTGAAGAGAGGAGAAAGAAAGGGAAAGAGAGGGAATGAGAGATTGGGGAGAGCAGGGAGGAAAGAGAAATTGGGAAGTGAGGGAAGGAATGAAAAAAGGAAGCATAAAAGGAGAGGGAGATAAACAGATGGACATATAGAATTGAACCTATGAGAGGGCAAGAGACAGATAGAAACAGAGATAGCACAAAACTCAAGAAAAGAGAAAGATAACTCTTTAAAAGCCAAGGAATGAGGAAAGAGATCCTTTTGGGAACAGTGAGCAATTGATTTAT
The DNA here is from genome assembly GCF_037893015.1 of Macrotis lagotis. NCBI lineage: Eukaryota > Metazoa > Chordata > Mammalia > Peramelemorphia > Peramelidae > Macrotis > Macrotis lagotis. Next base: position 51,888 of record NW_027422398.1, read on the forward strand.
GAGACCCAAAGAAATGAAAGGTTAAGAACCATGGCAAGTGTGAGACAAACCTGTCAAGTGTCCTGGGCCATAGGGCAGTGTTCTCAGGATTGAAAGACTTTTAACTCTACATCAGTGGATGACAAGATCTCTTACTTTGGAGAAATCCCTTTGTCAAACTCAATTTTCATCTTAGTCATTTTATGAGACTGGGCTTGATGGTGTCTAAAAGACTCTCCACCTCTATGATCCTCTGCTTGTCAGAGAGGGAAAATCTTGCCTACTTGTTACTAAGTTTGAATAGAGTTAGAGTTAAAGAAAATGAGGCAATGGAATTGGGCTCAGTGGTCCCTATGGTTCCTTTCTAATATGGATCTGTGGTTATGGTGATGATAAAGAACAAATGGAAAAAACTGTTATCATCGAGTGGGAATTAGTAGAAAAAATAACTTTTGACAAAGTGATAGAGAGGAGAGGGGAAAAAGAAGGTCAGAGAGAGGGACAAACAGTGACAGGAAAGGAAGAAATAAGATGAGACAGAGGGACAGGTTCATATCTGAAGATGGAGAGTGGCAGTGCGATAGGTAGAGTAAACTACAGACAGATACAGAGTCAGAGACAGAGAGAGAGAAAGAGAGGAACATATAAACAGAATCACAGGAGAGTTCCCAGGGGAGTTTGGGAAGAGATACCTGCCTAGTGTTGATCAAGGTGTGTGTAGGTACCGTAGTGCATAGAAAAATCACCTTAGAATTCACTCTTTGAGTTTATATCTGAATACAGCTGCTGAGAAACTCTAATTCTCTGGAGAAGTAACTCAATGAATTTCAGCATCAATTTTCTTTCCATTAAATATAGTTTTCTGGTTTTGATGGTGTCTCATCGCCCTCCAGCTCCATGACCTTCTAAATAGCAGAGAGTGTGTAGGATGTCCACTTGGGGTTAAGCTTCTATTAGACAGAGATAGAGTTAGATAGAATCACCCATTGAGGATGGGGAGACAGAAGGAAGGATTCAAGGGAAATAGGTGTTTGTGTAGTGGGGTCATATGAGAATCAAACAGCCAGGTCTCCTAGTGGACTGTTCTTTGAAGTCACAATGAATTCATTCAGAGTGTCTAAGCCTCTATCTGTTGTTTTATGATAATGGATTTGGTAAAGAGAGAGTGAAAGAGAGAAGACAGCTAGACTAGGCAAAGAAAGAGATAGAAAAAGGAAAGAATATTTATTATTGGGTGCAAATGAATACTTGGGAATAGAGCTTGGAAGAGGGACAGGGTAGAGATGGAGACAGAGACAGGGAGACAAAGAAAGACACAGAGAGAGCAATAGAGACAGAGACTGAGAGATAGAAACAGAGAGATACAGAGAAAAAGAGAACAAAACAGAGAGACAGATAAAGAGAAAGACAGGCAGAGACAGAGACATAGAGAGCCAGATAGAGACAGACAGAAACAGAATGAGATAGAGACAGAGACAGGGGCAGAGAGAGACAAAGAGAGACAGAGAGAGTTAGGGGAAATCAGGCATCCAGGATGAAAAGGGGAGGGAGGGATCAGTGAAACTCCCTAGAACTGTGTGCTTTGTGGGGTGAGGGGGAGTTGAATAGAATATGTAGAGTAAAACACCCAGGTCCCTTAGTAGCCCCTTCTTGGAAGTCAGAATGACCTGAGTTCAAATGCTCCTTCACAGTCTGTGAAAATGCTTGACTATGGGCAATCCAGTTTTTATGGAGCAGCTTCTGTCAGCACTTTGACCACAATGTAGTCAGACTCAGTGACACCTCCAGATGCTTCCACTCATGATCATAGTCATGAAAGTGATGCAGAGGAAAATGAAGAGAATTGGAATGTAACAGAAAGAATTTGGTTGAAGATATAAATTGACTCTTGAGATGTAAATTGACTGGAAGTAGAGAATTATGATAGAACCAGGAATGATTGTAATCTTGGGTGGAGATCCTCTTAAAGTACCATTGTTCAATGTAAAATTTGTATCCTGATCTCCTTAGGCTTTACCCTCTATCTAATTCTGGGTTGAGTATAGGGGAAGGAAGTTCACCTTTTGCCCTCTGGATGACAGGCAAGACATGAAAACCTTAGCAGGACTCTAGTTCAGGGCTGGCTCAGTCTTCTCTGACCACAGCCCAGCCAAGGCTGCTTGGCTGTTCTTTTATCTCTCTCTTTCTCTCTCTAGCCCTTCCTATGTCTTGTAACCTTTCTAATAAATTTTTGTTTAATTTCCAGCCATGCTTTCCCAGTCTGGATAATGATTCCTCAAAGGCAGAAGGGAACCCAAGTAGTCAGAGGCTACATTTTGGTGACCAATGAAGGGATTCTCTACCCAGACTGGGAAACTGGATTGAGCTATGTAGGTGAGCACACCTCTTTCTTAGATCCTAGATGCTTAGAAAGGTAAGAAAAATCCTTGGACCTCTAGCCCTCCTTCTGTGTTTAACTTTTTCTGGAAAATGGGAAAAAGGGTGAGTTTATGGTTTGTCAGCAAAGCTGAACCTACCTGGTGTTTGGCAGTACCCTGGAGTGGGCCTGTCCTGTTTTCGGACTGACTGGAGGAATGGCAGTTTTGAGGTGTGTTTAGTTTATATACCACTGTGAGTGAGGGTAGTTAAGGAAGGACATTGAGTTTATGTCCAATTGACATGTTTGCCTACCTATAAATTGATCTAGAATTAAAATATCGGGGGGGGGGGGGTCTGTTAACAATACACCTCCTGCATCTGTGTACTTGCTCCCTGGCCAGAATTAGACTTGACAAAAGCAAAACATCTGAGCTCCTGGAAATTTTCATTGGGTGGTACTCTTATTTATATTTTTCTTTCTCTTTGAAATGCTCTCTCTCATTCTCTGCCACCCCTACCTTCTGCCAAGGGAGGGTGTGTTAGGGACTGTTGTGTATAGGAACATTGTAAACTATCATCCCCTGGTAGTCTTAAGCATCAGAGTCTTGTTTTACTAAGTGCCATGGGAGTGGGCGTGGATTAGGGTCTGGGAAGGATATTTAAGCACTTGCATTCTAGTGAATAAAGGGAGCACTTGGATATCTTCCTTGTCTCCCACCCCTTCAAAGCTGGCCTGTGGAAAGGTTTAAGGAGTCCAGAAAGGGACTCAACATATGGTACTCATACAGGGACAATAAAGGCGGAATTATCTGAGTAATGTCTGGTATAAGGACACAGCAGATACAAGCAAGATGAACCAGGAAGATATCTTGGAGCAGAGGACTCCAGAGAAGGTAACAAATTTGCCATGGGGCTGATGTTAAAGAAGTTGGAACAAGGGGGTATGGAGGAAATCAAAGGTAAAGTGAAAGTGCATTTGCTTCCATGGCCTGAGGCAGAAGAAATAAAGAAGTATTATCAAGAAAAGCCTATGATAATCCCTACAGCACCTAGGAAAGAGATTTCAGCAGTACAAAAGGCCATCAACAAAGTAAAAGATCAGGGAGACAGCTTGATGGATCTAGGAGTTGAGTTTCAGTCATATCCTGTTATTGAGGAGCCAGATCCTTTTAATCCAGGAAACCTTAGGCAAAGACATAAGCCACTAGATATAAAAGCAGTCAGAGATCTAAAGAAGGCAGTGGGAGAAATACAGGCCAAGATCACCTTTTGTCCAGTTACACTTGGATACTCTTGGATATTGCATATTAGCATCTAATGATTGGATGCAGATAGAGCATGAGTGGGGAAATTTTCTCTATTGCAGTAATGAATGCTAATGATGATGATGATAGCTATATAAATGAGAAACAATGTCTAGCCCAGTTACATGTTTTCTCAAGATCTGGTATAAATAGGAATGAAAGTGAGTTGAAAAGGGGGTCAAAACAGAGAAACGATAATGAAATTATGTTTACAACTACAATTTCTTCAGAAAAAGCTCATTGTGTTATCCAAGTTGAAGGAATTGCTTTCTTAGACTTGATTTCCACTGGGGCAGATTGGACTATGTTCCTCACACAAAACTGGCCACAAGCTTGGCCTAAGCAGGTTGCTTATACTAACCTATTAGGCATTGCAGGTCAACAGGAAACATAAATTTCTTGTCAACCCTTGAAATGGGGAAAAAAATGATAAAGTAGGCACTGTCACTCCTTTCAATGTTGAAGGACTCCTACAATATTATAAGGAAGAGATATTAGGGGCTAGAATTAGCACAGATTCTCTGAATGGGGGTGCTGTTGAGTTGGGAAGTGGAGTCTCTGAGGCAGCTCCAAAGGGGGACCGAGCTTCCTCAAGCAGCAGTCTGATGCAGTAGCACCAGCACCATAGCCAGCAAAAGTGATAAGAATTCAACATTGAAGAATCAGCAGAAGTGGAGTCTCTGAGGCAGTAATGCAGGGGACCAAATTACTTCCTGAGCAGGAGTCCATACCAACACCATGAATGGGATGCAGAGGACCTGCTTGCTGCTCCTTTTGGCCACAGCTGCTGGCCTGATTGTGCTATGTGTATTAAGTGTGACCCTGCAGCCTATACTGAGGCAGACCCTGACACCCACAAGAAATACAGGTAGTTTCACTTTTCATCCTATAGCCCGAGGCATTGAGACCCTTGCTCCAGCAGCAGAGGGCTGTGAATTGTCAAGCCTCCTGTGTTGGGAGCAAAAGTGTCACATGCTGTTGGACAATTTGTAATGGTGATGGATACTGTTCACAAGATGCAGCAACTCAAGGTTGTACTGGTGTTAACCACTTAGGTGATTTCAAATGCTCTTTCATTCTCTGCCATTCACACTCTCTGCAGAGGGAGGGGGGAGGCAGAAGGGAAACCTTCCTTTTTTGGAACTTCAAAACTCAACCTTATGTCTCAGATGGAATACAGACTTTGCTACAAGGACAAGATCCCTCTAAAAACTTATTTTAGAAATCAAGGGACCCCCATGCCTTCTTCCTGGTTTGGGGAGGAGAGGGGGATTGGGCAATGACCATGTTTTTCAATAGGTTATTGATTGGGAAGATTCATTGTTCAATCAGTTAAGAGAATAGGAAGAAGACTTTTTTCTGGGATTGGGGAATTTAGATTTTATCTGTTAATGAAGCTGTACTTACAGCTAATATTTTGGTGTGTGTGTGTGTGTGTGTGTATGTGTATTTAAACATCTGTAGGACTATATCTCTATATAGATTTAAACATCTATATCTCTACGGGTCTTCAGAGGTGGGAAAAAGTTTCTATATTCTGAAATCTGGTACTGGCCAGGGTATCAGTCTCAGTTTGGTAAATGTGATACAAGGGAGTTGTTTCTTTGTCCTGTTAGTGTGTAAACTTCTGTGTGTGTGTGTGTGTGTGTGTGTGTGTGTCTGTGTGTGTGTAATTCAGATGTGAAATAGTTAAATTTTACCTTAGTTAAAAGTTACTCCTATTAGTTTGGGTTGTGAATTTTATTGCTTTGAAAGGTTTTTTGTTGGCAAAATAAAAAGCTTGTAATCTTTGGCTGTTTGTAAGTTGGAGATAAAATGTGTTTCAAGGAATTTGGGAGTATTGGTTTTGTTAAATTGACATTTGTATATACTACTTTTGAACTTTGGTTTACAATGTATGTAGCATTCATTATGCAATAATTTTGTTTCAAGAAAAAGAAGGGGGATATGTTAGGGAATGCTTTCTATGGAAGCATTGTAAACTATCATCACCTGGTGTCCTTGAGTGGCAGAGCCTTGTTTAACTAAGTGCTATGGGAGTGGGAGTGGATGAGGGTCTGGAAAAGATATTTAAGCGCTTGTATTCTGGTGAATAAATGGAGCCCTTGTCCGTCTCCCTTGTCCGTCTCCCTTGTCCGTCTCCCTTGTCCGTCTCCCTTGTCCGTCTCCCTTGTCCGTCTCCCTTGTCCGTCTCCCTTGTCCGTCTCCCTTGTCTCCTGGACCTTCAAAGCTCACTTGGGGAAAGGTTAAGGGACTGCAGAAAGGAACTCAACCGGGTGGGGGGGGTAAGAAGGGAAATCTTCCTTTTTAGAACTTCAAAATTCAAACCTGTGATTCAGATGAAATGCATGCTTCACTGCAGGAAGGGTAAGACCCCTCCCCAAAAAACTTGTTTTCGAAAACAAAGGACCCCCATACCTTCTTCCTGGTTTGGGAAGGGGTGGTTGGGAAATGACTACATTTTTCTTAGGCTACAGGTGTTTATAAATTCCAGGCCTCATTTAGCTGAGCTGAGAAAGCCCCACCCTTGGGAGGGAGAATGGGAAATGGGCAGATTGATTGTCAATTAGTTAAGAAAAAAGGAGGAAGTCTTTTTCTGGGACTAGGAAATTCAGATTTCATCTTTAAATTAAGCCAGTGTTAATAACTAATATTTCTGTAATGGGGTAACTGGATTTGAATTTTATAAAGTTACTTAAGAATTAATTCATTTTTAACTATTGGTGGTTTATTTCAAAATCTTAATGAATATATAATAGGTTCCTAACGAAATTCCTGAATGATTCTAAAAGTCATTTTTTTTGACTGGTCTTAATTGATACATTAAAAAATATATAAATATAAGTGCGTATAAGTGTGTACAAATGTATTTAAACATCGATGGGGCATTTTGTCATATCTCTACTGGCCTGGAGCGGTGGGAAAATGTTTCTATGTTCTGAGTTCTGGTACCAGCCAGAATATCAATCTCACCTTCATAAATTTGATAGCAGAGAGTTTTTTCTGTTGTTTGTGCCTGTGTCTGTGTGTCTGTATAATTCAGATCTGAATTAATTGCTAAATGTTATTGTTAAATGTTATTCCTTTTAGTTCGAGTTTTGAAATTTAATTGCGTTAAAAGGTGTAATTTTAAGGAATTAATGAAGTTGGCATCTGAGCTTTCCACTTATACCGTTTGAAAGTTTGTAAGTGGCAAAGTTTGAAATGATTACAGCTGTGACCAAAGTTTTTGTTGACCTAATATATTGGTTGAAGACTGTATCCAACTTAGGTTAATGGAGACTTTAAGGTTTAGGTTTACTAAATGTAGACAGACTCCCTGACCCCAAGAAGCTTTGAAAGGAGGGTGGGAAGGCCTTGTTAGGAAAAGGTCACCATCTTTTGTTTAAAGAAAAAGAAACTATCTGAGAGCTAAATGAGAGTAATTTAGTCACCTTTTTAATGTTTTGTAATAAGTCTTGGGAATATATATTATTAAGAAAAAAATATAATTGGGATAAATTATATGTCAAGGAATTTGGGAATATTGAATCATATAATGTATCTACTGATTTCTTTTGGGGAAGAGATATTGTACTAAATTTTGTAATTTGATTTGTTTTGATGTTTGATATACATTGTCAACAATCTCATAAGGTCTTTTGTTGGTAAAGGAAGAAAGTTTGTAATCTTTTCTCATCTATCATCATATGTTTATGGAAGGGAATATATATGTATTAGTTATGGGGTATTCTCTTGTAACCTCAAAGAAATACTAGCAGTGTTTGGTTCTCTTGTGAACATGTAAGCGATTTGAATACTGTTATGTTAAAGCCTGGAATTAATATGTGATTGTTTTGAAGGGGTGGTAAGGGAAATATCAAAAATTATAGCCCTCTTCTGGGATGCATCTGTGGATTCATGCATAATGGAATAGAAATATTATTTTGTAAAATTTAATAATTCATGTTGCTAATTGACTTGAATGCCTAGTTGTTTTTTTTACACTATTGTTTGATTGCTTTGGAATCAATATTTAAACTGAAACTAAACTATGGTTATTTTCTTTGAGGGGAAAAGCACCTATGTAACATGATGATTTGAGATTTCTGTGACAATCTCTAGCCAATTGTTATTTGAGAATTTTGGAGATGATGGGCAACCTTTTAGCCAGAAGGAGATTTTTAGTTATTTTAAAACTAGTTAATAACTAAATGGGTTCACTGCAACAAGTTCGTTTTATAAACAAAATGAATTGGGATTATTTTTACATCTCAAAATCAGTTTATTGCATTTCATTTACAGCACTGTCCTTAGCTACATGAGCAACAACTGAAATATGATCTTTTGCCTGGAACTCTTATACCAAATTACAGCCTGGCACACTCTTGGTTCTCATTAGCACTCAAGCCACCTGTAGCTCTGGTTATAGGTAATTGTTATATTATAATATATTGATCTGCTTGACACCAGGTATGATAAAAAAAAAATGAAAGGCAATATGCTACTGAAGCCATTTAGCCCTATGGGATTTTATGTTCAGATGGAGCAAGTGACTTTTGAAGGAATGACTCTAGCCTCAACTAGGGTAGGATTCTTTTAAATGTTCCCTCACCTGGCCCATTGAAGATTATTGTCTGTGTGACTTCATAAGGGAACATATGCTTGCCTTCCTCTCTACTCTATAATAGCAAATTGCCATGATCATTCCAGGTGAGTCATAATAAAGTTTGGGAGTGAAGCAGTGGATCAGGATAATTCCTATTGGCAAATTTAATGCCTTTTAAGGAGAGATCCATTCTTGAACTGGAATTTTTTTTTTCATTCTAATCATGGCCTAAGCTAAAAGAGAAAATTTTGTTGCAAATTACTCTTTGGACATGTGCAGTTTTAAAGTGCTTTTTTCAGAACTTTTGTTTACAACTTGTGTGGCATCAATAAAGGAATCTGCTAGAATTGGAACCCATGTTCTTCTAAAAAAAGATTTTGATACTGGCTTAGGATCATAAAGTATAATCCTTGCCCCCTTTAGACCTGGTATTTTTCTTAATTATTAGACCTCTGTTAAATAGCCTTCTATGTTAAAATATCTCTGGTTTTTGCTTGCTCAATTTTTTTTCCTTGAGTTTTTGTTTCTCTTAGCTGTATAGCTCCAAGACCAGCCTCTGCAGATGCCAGCCAGCTGTACCAACTGTAGGCCCTGCCTCAATGAAGCCTTTGAATCTCCAAAGGACTCTGAAAAGGCCCAGAAGATTCTGGTCCTAAAATGATGGGGGGAGGGGTTGATGCAGAGGAAGATGAAGTGAATTGGAATGTAACAGAAAAAATTTGGGTGGAAATGTAAATTGAAGCTTGAGATGCAAATTGACTTGAAGTAGAGAATTATGTATATAGTATCCTGATCTCCTTGGGCTTAACCCTCTACCTCATTCTGGGTCCAGTATAGGTGAAGGGAGTTTACCTTTTGCCTGCTACATGAGAGGCAATACATAAAAAAACCTGTGCTGGATCCAGTTCAGGGCTGACTCAGTCTTCTCTGACCCTGGCCCAGCCAAGACTGCTTGACTGTTCTTTAACTCTCACTTTCTGTCTCTCTAGCCCTTCCTATGTCTTGTAACCTTTTTAAAAAAATTGTTTTATTTCCACCTATGCTTTCCCAATCTGAATAATGATTCCTCATAGTAGAATTGAACCCAAGTAGCCAGGGGCTACAAAAGGGGACAAAACCCAGTTATCTTTGGGGGGGGGTTATTATGAGGTAATGGGATTAAGTGACTTCCCCAAGGTCAAGTAGCTAGGTAGTCTAAGTGTCTGGGCCCGGATTGAACTCTGTTTCTCCTGACTCCAGGGTCCATGATCTATCAGCTATTCTACCTAGCTGCTCAAAACCCAGTTATTACTGAATGGAAAACAGAGAGAAGGAAGAAGGGAAGGAATACTCAGATTGAGAAATAAAGTGAGAGACAGAGGTAAATATGGAGATAAAGACAGAGAGAATTAGAGATTTTAATTATAAAAATATTTTATTTGCTTTCCAATTACATACAATGATAGTTTCTACCAATCATTTTTACAAGGTATTCGGTTTTACGATTTCCCCCTCCCTCCCTTCCCTTCCCCTCCCCCAAGAGAAGCAAACTGATATAGTCTTTACATTTGCTTCCAGTATATGCAAAAATCCAAATTGAATGTGCTGAGAGAAGAAATAGATCCCCAAAGAAAGAAAACATTAGAGATAGCAAAGTTATATAATACATAGGACAACTTTAAAAATTGAAGTTAATCTTTCCTCTTAGTTTAAATTCCACAGTTCCCTTGAGGTATGCAGATGGTCTTCTCCATAACAGATCCCTAAAATTGTCCCTGATGATTGCCCTGATGGAGTGAGCAAGTCTATCAAGACTGAAGCATAGAGTGGTAGCAGTGGATAGAGCACTATCTCTGGAACCAAGAGGACCCAAGTTCAAATCTGCCTCAGACACTTAATAGCTGCCTAGCTCTGTGACCTTGAGCAAGTTACTCTTAACCCCATTGCCTTAAATAAATAAAAAAAGGAAAAAAGTTTGAATCGGAGAGATGTTTTCTTTATTTACTTAAACCAGGAAGAGTTAAAACAGAAAGAAAATTATAGACCTATCTCCCTGATGAACATAGATGCCATAAACTGATGCTGAGTGAGATGAGCAGAACCAGACAAACACTGTACACCCTAACAGCAACATTGGGGTGATGATCAACCTTGCTGGACTTGTTCATTTCATCAGTGCAACAATCAGGGACAATTTTGGGCTCTGTGCAATGGAGAACACCATCTGTATTCAGAGAAAGAACTGTGGAGTTTGAACAAAGACCAAGGAGTATTACCTTAAATTTAGGGGAAAAAAAATCTGATGTCTTACTGTCTAATTTTACTATCTCTTATACTTCGTGTTTCTTCCTTAAGGATATGGTTTCTCTCTCATCACACTCAATTTGGAGGACAACATGGAAACAATGTAAAGATTGACAAATTGCTCTTTGTGGGGGGGTAGAGGGAAGTAAGATTAGGGGGAAAATTGTAAAACTCAAAATAAATAAAACCTTTAATATAAAAAATAAAATAGATGTCAAAACCTTAAACAAAATCTTAGAAAAACAATTACAACAGGGTATCACTAGGATAATGCACTATGATCGAGTAGGATTTATTCCAAGGATGCAGGGTTGGTTCAAAAATAGGAAAACCTTTAGGTTTGTTGTTGATATAATTTGTTATACTATCAGAAATTCTATGATTGTGTCAATAGATGTTGAAAAGCTTTTGAAAAAAATACAGCACCCATTCCTACTAAAAAACACTAGAGAGTGGAGAAATAGTGTGTCCCTTAGAATAATAAGCAGCATCTGAAACCATCAACAAGGATTATATACAACATGGATAGGTTTGAGGTATTCCCAATAAGATCAGGGGTGAAACAAGGATGCCCATTATCACCACTACTATTCAATATTATATTAGAAATCTTAACCTCAGCAATAAGAGAAGAAAAAGAAATTGAATGAATTAGAATTACGAAGAGACAAAACTCTCACTGTAGATGACATGATGGTATACATACAGAATCATAAAAAAATCAACTAAAAAACTACTCGAAATAATTAACAACTTTAGTAAAGTGACAGGATAAAAATAAACCCTCATAAATCCTCAACATTTCTATATATGACTAGCAAGATACAGCAGAAAGACTTAGAAAGAGAAATCCCATTCAAAGTGACCTCAGACAATATAAAAATACCAGGGAGTCTACCTGCCAAGGCAGACTCAAAACCTTTTTGAAAACAATCACAAAACACTTCACACAAATAAAATCAGATTTAAATAACTGGGCAAACATCAGCTGTTCATGGATAGGTCAAGCTAATATTAAAAAAAATGACAATTCCACGAGAACCAAACTACCTGTATAGAGACCTACCAATCAAAATTCCAAAAAAATACTTTAATGAGTTAGAAAAAGTTGGTAGTAAATTTATATGGAGAAATAAATATTCAGAATTTCCAGAAATTCCATAAAACAGTACATAAGAATATGACTTAGACCTAACAGATCAAAAATTATCTTAGAAAGCTTTAGTCATCAAAACTGCCTGGTATTGGCTAAGAAATACAGTGGTGGATAAGTGGACTAGACTAGGGGCAATACCAGGAAAGTACAATAATCTGCTGTTTGATAAACCCAAAGTGTCTGGCTATTGGGATAAAAACTATCTGATAAAAACTGTTGGGAAAACTGGAAGTTAGTATAGAAGAAACTTAGATTAGACCAACGCCACACACCCTATACCAAGATAAGATCCAAATAGATCCAGGATTTAGACATAAAAAACAATATTATTTGCAAACTAGAAGATCAAGGAGTAGTTCACCTGTCAGATCTATGGAAAGGGAAGCAGTATATGACCAAGGAAGAGATGGAAAACATCATGAAAAACAAACTAGATAATTTTGAATATATTAAATTGAAAAGCTTTTGCAGAGACAAAACCACTGTAAACAAGATCAAAAGAAATGTAGTAAATTGGGAAACAATTTTTGCAACTAGTATTTCTAACAAAGGTATCATTTCTAAAATATACAGAAAACTGAGTCAAATTTGCAGAAAAACAAGCCATTCCCCAATTGCCAAATGGTCAAAGGATATGCAAAGGCAATTTACAGGTGAGGAAATCAAAGCAATCCATAGTCATATGAAAAATTGCTCCAAATCATTACTTATTTGAGAAATGGAAACTAAAGCATCTCTTAGATACCACCTGGCAGCTCTCAGTTTGGCCACTACAATCAGAAAGGACAATGATTAATGTTGGAAGGGATGTGAGAAATCTGGGACACTGATACTTTGTTGGTGCAGCTGAGAACTCATCCAACCTTTCTGGAGAGTAATTTGGGATTATGCCCAAGGAGCAACAAAAATGTGCATACACTTTGATCCAGCAATACCAGCACTGGGTCTATACCCTGAAGAGATGAGGAAAAAGGGTAAAAACATCACTTGTACAAAAACATTCATAGCAGCCCTGTTTGTGGTGGCAAAGAACTGGAAATTAAAGGAATGTCCTTCAATTGGGGAATGGCTTACCAAATGCCGGTATATGTATGTCATGGAACACTATTTTTCTATTAGAAACCAGGAGGAATGGGAATTCAGGGAAGCCTAGAGTGATTTGCATGAACTGATGCTGAGTGAGATGAGCAGAGCCAGAAAAACATTGTCCACCCTAACAGCAACATGGGGGTGATGATCAAACATGATGGACTTGCTCATTCCATCAGTGCAACAACCAGGACAATTTTGGGCTATCTGCAGTGGAGAATACCATCTGTATCCAGAGAAAGAACTGTTGACTTTGAACAAAGATCAAAGACTATTATCTTCAAATTAGAAAAAAATAAACCCTTATCTTATTATGTAATATTGCTATTTTATACTTTACTTTTCTTCCGTAAGGATATGATTTCTTTCTCATCACATTCAACTGAGATCAATGTATGCATGGAAATAATGTAAAGAATAACAGAATGCCTTCTGTGGGGGAGGTGGGCAAAGGGAAGAAAGAATGGGGGGAAAATTTAAAAGTCAAAAATAAAATCTTAAAAAAATGTTCAAATCAGAAAGATGTTTTCTTTAGTTATTTTCATCCATTTATACATGTATATTTCCAAGTTACAGTTTCCCTCCACCTTCCCTTCCCAACACCCCCCCCCCATTTGGGAACAGTCAGGTTAGCATTTTACATACATATTTTATTAAACATATTAACAAATCAGTAATTTTTCGTATGAAGAATTAGGATTAAGAGAAAGAGATACATAAAAGATAATTTTTACAAAGTGTTCATCAGATTCGGTATGGGTGTTTTTTTCCTGTGTCTGTTTTTTTGTTTTGTTTTTCTTCTTCTGGTTGGGGATAATATCATCCATAATCTGTCAAATACAGTTGTCCTTGCTCTCTGGACTGCCAGGAGGGGTTGCTTCCATCAAGATTGGTCATCTCATTATGTTGGTGTGTAAATTGTTCTCCTGGCTCTACTCCCTTCCCTCGGCATCAGGTCCCCTAAGTTATTCCATGCTTCTCTAGAGTCCAACCATCTATCATTTCTTATAGAACAATAATATTCCATAGTATTCATGTACCATAACTTGTTTCCCCAATTGATAGGCATCCCCTCAATTTCCAATTCTTTGTCACTACAAAAAGGGCTGCTATGAATATTTTGGGACACGTAGGAATTTTTCAATTTTTTCAATTTCTTCTGGATATAGTCTTAAAATTAGAATTACAGGGTCAAAGGATATGGACACTTTTATTGTTCATTGGGCATAGTTCCATATTGCTCTCCCAGAAGGTTGGATCCAACAATGCATCAATGTCCCAATACTCCCACAACCTCTCCAACACTGATCATTTTTCCTTTTTCTCAATTTGGCTAATCTAATATGTGTGATGCAGGGGAAGATGAAGAGAATTTGAATGTAACAGAAAGAATGTGGGTAGAGATGTAAATTGACTTGAAGTAGAGGATTATGATTGTAACACAAATAATTGTAATATTCAGTGGGGACCCTCCCCATTCTTAAAGTACTATTGTTTAATGGAAAATTTGTATCCTGATCTACTTAGGCTTACCCTCTACCTAATTCTGGGTGAGGTATAGGGAAGGGAGTTTGCCTTTTGCTCTCTGGAAGACAGGCAAGACATGAAAACCTGAGCTGGACTCCAGATCAGGGCAGGCTCAGTCTTCTCTGACCATGGCCTCTTGGCTGGTCTTCTCTCTCTCTCTTTCTCTCTCTCTTGCCCTTCCTATATCTAGTTAACTTTTTTAAAATAAATTTTTGTTTTATTTCTACCCATGCTATCCCAGTCTGAATAAATGATTCCTCATAGGGAATACCAACCCAAGTAGCCAGTGGCTACAGCTGTGACATGATACCACATTGTTATTTTAATTTCCATTTTATAATCAATAATGATTCGGAGAATTTATTCATATGATTATATAAAGATTTAATTTCACCATTTGAAAACTGTCTATTCATATCCTTTGATCATTTATCAAATGGAGAAAGATTTGTGATCTTATAAATTTGGTGAAATTTTCTATATACTGTAGAAATGAGACCTTTGTCAGAACTCCTGTTTGTGAAAACTGTTTTCCAGCTTTCAGCTTTCCCATTAAGTAAAAACAGAACTAGATGACGCAAGACAAAGACAGACAGAGAGAGAGAGAGAGAGAGAGAGAGAGAGAGAGAGAAGAGAGAGAGAGAGAGAGAGAGAGAGAGAGAGAGAGAGAGAGAGAGAGAGAGAGAGAGACAGTAAATAGCAACAGACCAATAGAAGAATCCATTGTGGTGGATGTGGGAAAGAATCAAGTGTTTTGCTTTCGCAAGGCTGAGAAAGAGTATTGCAAGAATAGTATAGGTGTCTTGGAGAATAATACATTAAAACAACCATGATGTCTGGTCATTATGGAAACTGAAAAGATGCCACTCTATTCTAAAGGAAGCTGAAGGAACAACAAAGGGAAAAGTAATTAGAAAGGAATTGGAGTAATTTGTGAGCTAAAAGAAGCCCCTCACCAGACTTCAAGTAGCCTTTCTGGGAGGGAAAGTGTGGTGGTGAAAGTTTTGAATTAGCTCAAACTGTTCCACCTGTTCTGTGAGGTGGGCATGCCCTAAGACTGTCCCTCCAATGTTGAGGGCCTGTCAGGACTCAGAGGGGGGGGAGCAGGGGTCTTCGACTATATAATCTTGTATGTTATGAGGATTTGGGTTGTGTCTCTCTAAGAGGCACCGATCTTTGCAAGAGCCCTTAAGAAATGGATTAATTCTTCCCACACTCCAGTAAGCATAGGCTTCTTTCTTTTGCTACTTAGAGCCAATTTCTCCTTCCCACAAATCAGTTTAAGAGAGGGAAAGTTTGGAGGGACTCCAGGCTGCTAGAACTATTTCCTCAGCTGTGCTGAGGGTGGAGAATATGCTGGGTTGTTTATGATATTGGAAAATGAGGAAGAGATAAGAGGCCCTAGCTGAGGGAGGGCTAGAAAAGGAAGGGACACCTGGAAAGTATAGAGCCAGCCAGCTGGTTGTCATAGTGCTCAGAGCACTGTCCCAGAGACCGAGAGACACACATGGAACCACAGGGTAGGTGAGCAAGAGAGTAAAGGAAGAAACCATTGTGGTGGAAAATGAGGAAGAGATAAGCATCCCCAGCTGAGAGAGGGCTAGAAAAGGAAGGGACACCTGGAAAGTATAGAGCCAGCCAGCTGGTTGTCATAGTGCTCAGAGCACTGTCTCAGGGACCCAGAAACACACATGGAACCACAGGGTAGGTGAGCAAGAGAGTAAAGGAAGAAACCATTGTGGTAGAAAATGAGGAAGAGATGAGCGTCCACAGGTGAGGCAGAGGTATAAAGGGAAGAGACACTTAGCAAGGAGAGGATAAGCCCCCTGGGTGTCCTGGTGGGTAGAGGACACTTATGGGAGTATTTGCCTCCATACTCTAGCATAGCTGCTGACAAGCTATGTTACCTTGAAGAAATCATTTCATTGCTGTCAGCCTAAGGTTTTTCCTCAGTAAATGCTTTGGGATGGATGTAAAGGTGTCTAACAACATTCTAGTTCTGTGATGCCCTGGGTGCCCAGGGAGGAAAAGGATATTTCCTTGTATTAAGTTAGAGAGAGAGAAAAAGAGACACACAGGGAGAGAGAGAAGTAGAGGGAATAAGACATCTAGGATGACACACAGCTAGAAGGAAGCATCCACAGGAAATAGAAGAGTAGAAGGTGGGAGGAACATCCAGGTTTCTTAATGACTTCTTGGAAGTTAAAATGACCTGAGTTCAAATGTTTGACCCTGGGCCATTAATTTTCTGCATAAAAAAATTATCTGCTGTTTTAACATAATGTATTTGGGTCCTTCCAGCTCTAAAGTTATCATCATAGTCATAACAGGGGAAAAAGAAGCAACCACTTATTCATGGGTTGGTATAAGACTAAGGAGAAGAAGATGTTAACGATGAGAGAAAGAGAGAAACAACGATAGAGAAAAAGAGGGGAAAAAAACAAGAGACAAGGGACAGAAATATAGTGTGAAGGAGAGCAAATATTGTGCAGCAGGTGGAAAAAAAAGGGTAAGGAGACTCAAGGAACAATAGAGATTGAAAGGTAAAGGATCCCCAAAGAGATTGTGGGGGGCAGCATGATGGGAACAAATTTGGATTAGCAGTTGAGTTTTTGAGTTCATAACCTGATGCTAAGTGTCAAACTTTGTTATCTCCTGAAATTCCTGTGACCTGTCTCAGGCTGTTTCCCCATCTGTAAAATGACAGAAGTAGCCTTGATGGCCTCTAAAGGTTTCTCCAGCTCTATTTTTCTTGAGTTTTTTTCTTTGTGAGGAACTGAATTTATGTTTACTATATGTTTACATAAAGAGCTTGGGATGAGACAGGGAAGCTAGCCTTGGAGAGAAGAGGAGTAGAAGGGAGGTCTGTTATAAATGAATGAAAGAAAAACCTGCTAGAGTGAGAGAAAATTGTAGATTTTTATTCATGAATGCTGCAGAAAACCATTACCTCACCTGACGTGAGGCACATAGCAGCATTCTAAAATCAGGTAATTTATGGTCTTTAGAAATTATTTCCCTTTCTTCTTGGATTTTCAAAGGCTCTCAGAGTTTCAGTTGCAATCTACGAGGCCCCCCATTCCATGACATTCCCATAATATGGTCCCCCGACATCATATGATGCATGATATGCTGATGAACCCCAATCTTCACAGGGGATGTGTGGGATAATACTCAATTACCTAATTTCACAAACTCAGTTGCATTAGGTCAAGATCTCTAGGTCACTCTTGACCAGTTGAGAACCTGTCTTGGATTTGCCATCTCTGGAATGGGATTAGGAAAACTCTCCTAGGTTGGTGAAGCACTGGGCCATTCCCCTTTGTAATGGATTCCCTAAGGGCACCCCCTCCACACCCTATGAAGACCAACACCCTACATTCCTCGCAAAGTCCAAGTGGGTTGTGTTTGAAAGGAATTGTGGTGGGGGAGTCAATGCAAAGCTATGCTCCCCTCCTGTGCCCCAGATTCAATTGTGTTTTGTCAGAAAGGATGAACTGATTGAATGGGGTAGGGCAGTGTGGGGAGTGGGAGGAGCATCAGGCTCCTGTCCTGGTCTAGGTCCTCCATGCTTTTTCCCCTATATGGTTCCAAGCAATGGCAGCAGATCAGAAAATGACCAGAAACCCATTTGAACCTCAGGAAGCTGAGGAGAGGCCCCAGTCACAAGCAGATAGTGGGAAATGTACCCAATCAGGCCTTACTGGATCTTGTTCTTGTGGCGTCCTGGGCTCTGAAGATGGCCCACTAGGAAGCCAGACTTGTAGACTTTATTCCAATATTTAGGGTAAAAGAATCTGCACATTTGCTGGCTGGGTGGTGCTGCCCTTAACAGAAAAGGTTAGAATAAGATGCTTGGTGGACTGTGAAAAGACTAGGTTTTCAATGATGAGCATCAGATCCAAACTCCTCATGGCACAGGAAAGGAAACTGGGAATCAATGGAGGCACCACGTGTCCAGAAGAGCAGAGCTGGGATCTGTATGGGAATGTCTTCCCTGCCAGGATAGCTACCTTTCTGCTGAACATCATCCTGCTGTGCCAGACAATGTTCTTGTGCCCAGTGAAGATCCCTCAGCAGTGCCCTTCAGCTGCAGGTTTCCACTGTTCCCTGTGATCTAGGCAGGTTGCTCATAGACCTAGTGGTTCTGGGGGCTTGTCCTGATGACAAGGGTTTAAGAGAAAGACAAGAAATTTTAGGCCAGTATATGCTATACAGGGTGAAACTCCCCAAGTCCCATGACCTCTCTAAATGTGTTTCTCTAGCCTTCCAGCTTCACTATTCCCCTGGGCCTTGAAGGTGGAGTACTAGACCAGGTCTGTTTCCTGCCCTCTGGAAGTTCATAGCCTAGGGGGGACAAGGAGTAGGCAAAGATAATCCTGTGGGAACTCTTACGAGGTGAATGAAGACAGGTGCAAGAAGGTCTTTTTAGCTTGGGCATCAGGGAAGGCTTCCTGGAGGTAAGCAGCCTTTGATCTTGGAATTCAAGGAGTAGAAAGAGGACAGGAACAGACACCAGAGAAGAACTGTGTTTCTTGAGAGTCCTTTTCTTAAGTGGTCCCTCCTGGGAGGATGTAGGTTTCACCTATTCACCTTTACTGTTTGCAACTGGACCCATAGTCCCCTACTACCCCATGTAGCTATGGCTGTCAATATGGTCAATAATTCCTTGTTCAGCATTCCAGTTGGTATCTAAAAATTTCTGTCAGCCAGTCAGAGACATTGGGAAACAATCCCTTAAATAGGTTCAAGTGTGAAAAATAACATTAACAACGGGAATCAGATCAGTGCAAAGCCTTATTATGGGCAATAGGGAAGAAGAGGAAGATTAGAGAGGAAAAGGGAAGTCAACACACAATTCAGGCATGCACAGTAAGATAGAGTCCATCATGGAAGGGCAGTCCTGCATGGGGAAGCAGAGAGACATAAGTGCCTTCATCAGGATGGTGTGCTCCTCCTAGAGGGGAGGGGGCCCTTCTACTATAGGGGGATATGTGCTCCAAAGGACTCTTCTCAGAGTGAAGTTCTTATATTATGAGTTTGGATGGTCTGCCTTAAGGAGGACCAGTTGCTGATCAAGAGTCAAAGGAAAAAAAAAGCTGTTAATGTTGGAAAATCTGGTATCAGGGAGAATAAAATCAAGCTGGTAGTAAGCAAAATCTTATTACAAAAGTACCCTAACCTTCAAAAATGTTATTGCCAGTATCATTCCACGATTATGTGCTGTAGGTTCACAGCATCCTTAAGGAGAAACTATATATCAAATGTTATTTTTTCCTCAGTGACATGCAAAAACCAAGTTTCAACATTCACTTTGAAAACCTTGAGCTTCAATTTCCCTGGCTTTCCACCCTCCCTCTTTCCTCCTCATTGAGAATGCAAGTTGCTTGGTAGAGGTTAAAAATGTGCAGTCTCAAAAAATATTATAATTGTCCTGTTGTAAAAGTAAATATAATACCCCCCCAAAACAAAGAAAACTGAAGAAAAATTAAATGAATAAAACAGTATGCTTTAATCTGTATTCAGACACCATCAGCTCTGGCTTTGGGATGGATGGCATTCTTCATCACAAGTGCTTCAGACTTATTTGGGTCACAGCACTCCTGAGAAAAGGTAGGTAGATGATCATGCAGTGTTGATCACCCTGCAATATTGTTGTTACTCCATAGACAATATATTTCAAGGGAAAACCACCTTCATGATCTCAAAACCATCTGGCCTCATGAAGAAATAAAATATTCTTTGCACATGATATCATGATATACTTTAAGATTCCTAGAAAATCTACTAAAAATCTACTTGAAACCATTAACAATTTTAGCAAAGTTGCAGGATAAAAAATAGACCCTTATAAATCATCCACAGTACTATATACTACTAACAAAGACCAGTACTTAGGTTAGAAAGAGAAAGTCCAGTTAAAATTTTATGTAGACACCATAAACACGGTGAAATCTACCTTCCAAAGTAAACCCAGACACTATACAAACACAGTTACAAAAAACTGTTCATACAAATAGAGTCAGATCTACACAATTGGAAAAATGTCTTTTGGTCAGGGACAGGCCAAGCTAACATAAAAATGACAATTACACCTAGATTGATCTACTTATTCACTACCAAATCAGTCTGCCACAATATTATTTTACAGAGTAAGAATAAATGTATCAAAATTCATTGGGAGGTACAAAGGATACACAATACAAAGAGAATTACTTTTTAATATGCAAAGGAAGGTGGCCTACCCATGCAGAAATGAAAAGTAAAAAGTGGCAGTCATCAAAACTGTTTGATGCTAGCTAAGAAAGAAAGCAGTATACCAATGGAAAATAGTAGATACTAAAGAAACAGTAGTAAATAACTTTAGGCATCTACTCTTTGATAATAAGAATTCATTAATTAACAAAAATGTTGAGAAAACTGGAAAATAGTATGGAAGAAAATAGGTATAACCCAATGTCTCACTCCCTATACCAACAGAATATCTAAAAGTCCATATGATTTCATCATAATGGGTGATACCAAAAGCCAATCAGGAGAACAAAGAATAGTTCATCTGCTATATCTATGGAAACGGAAGGAGTTTATGATCAAACAAAAGATGGAAAACATCTTAAAATGCAAAATTGATAATTCTGATTACACTAAATTTAAAAAATTGTCCTCAAATAAAACCAAATCAACTAAGAATAGAAGTAATGCAAAAAAGTGGGAAACAATTTTTGCAGCTAATATTTCTGATAAAGGCTTCATTTCTAAAACATAGAGAAAACTGAGTCAAATGTATAGGAATATACATCATTCCTCAAATGACAGTCAAAAGATATGAACAGGTAATTTCTTCAAATCAAGAAATTAAAGTTATCTATAGTCAGAAAAAATGCTCCAAATAACAAATGATCAGAGAAATACAAATGAAAACAACTCATAGATAGCAACACATCACACCCATCAGATTGGCTGATATGACAAAAATGGAGAATGATTAATGTTGGAGAGGATGGGGGAAATGGAAACACTAAGGCTCTCTCACTGGAGTTGTGAACTGATTCAAGCATTCTGGAGAGAAATCTGGAACTCTGGCTGAAGTCAATCAAACTGTGTCTGCCCTTTGATCCAGCAATATCTCTGCTAAGTCAGTCTCCCAAACATATCATATTGAAGGGGAAAAGATCTATATGCAGAGAAATATTTATAGCAGCTCTTTTTGTAATGGCAAAGAATTGGAAATTGAGGGGAGGCCCATTAATTGGGGAATGACTCAACAAATCTCGGTATATGAGTGTGATAGTGTATTGGTCTATAAGAAATGGTGAGGAGGTACAGTCCAAAAAAACCTAGAAAGACTTACATGTGCTAGTGCTGAATGAAGTGAGCATAAACAGGAGAACATTGTACACATTAACAGTGATGATCAACTATGATCTGACCTAATTATTCTCAAGAATTCAATGAGCAAAGACAATTAAAATCTCATCCACATCCAGAATTTAAAGTATGGAGTCCAAATGCAGATCAAAGCTTACAATTTTCACTTTTTAAAAATTGTTTTATGTATTTTTTTACTATCTCAAGTTATTGCCTTTTGTTGTGACTTCTTTTACAACATGACTAATAGGAGAATTTGTCAGATATGCTTTACATATGACCACTATTAAGATTATTCGTTCTCATGAAGTGGGAGGAAAGGGAGAGAGGCAGAAAAATGCAGAATTCTAAATCCTACAAAATAACATGAACAAAGTTAAAAACTATATTTACAACTAATTGTAAAAAAAAATAATTGTAAAACATAAGCCTAATTAAAAGAGATTGGTAAGGAAACTTTATCTTGCTAAGAGATATGATAGACAATCAAGCAATATCATTACTGTGTTTCTGATAAAGGAGTCATTTCTCATATATAGAGAACTGAGTCATATTTATATGAATAGGATTCATTTCAGAATTGCTGAATGGTCGAATGAGATGAACAGGCAGCTTTCAGATGAAGAACTCTAAGCTATCTACAGGCATATGAAAAAGTGTACTCAATAATTTTTAATGGAGAAATGCAAATCCAACAACGTTGATGTACTACCTCATGCCTTTTAGATTTAGTTACTATGACAGAAAACAAAAGTAATAAATGTTTGAGAGAATGTGGGAAAAGTTGGGATCATAAAGCACTGTTGGTAGGGATGTGAATTGATTCAACCAATCTGTTGAACTCTCTGGAACTCTGTCCAAAGGGCAACTAAACTGTTCATACCATTTGATCTAACAATATCACTACTAGGTCTGTATCCCAATGATATTATGAAAAAAGAGGAAAAACATCCATGTGCAAAAATATTTATGGCTGACCTTTTCGTGGTACCAAAGTACTGGAAACTGATGACTGCCTATGAACGATTCAGGTTTTCTCAACAACACAATGATCCAAGACATGTACAAAGGACTGTTTTATGTACGAATATGATATCTGTATCCAGATAAAAACCTGATGAATTCTACCTTTAGAAGCACATTTTTCCACTTTGTACATGGTGTGTTTTTTTCCTTTGATCTGTCTTCTTCCACAACTGTGACAAATGTGGAAATATATTTTACATGATAAAACACATATAAACTATATCAAATTGCCTGCCATTGCAGAAGAGGGAAGGACAGGGAGCGAAGGGAAAAATTTGGAACTCTAAATCTTGTAAAAATGATTGCTAGGAATAATATGGAAATATATTTAACATGATTTTATTCATCTAACTTATATCATTGACTCATTCGCATGTAGAAGTAGGAGGGAAGGGAGGAAAGTAGAACAATGTGGAACTCAAAATCTTACAAAAATGGATGTTGAAAACTATCTTTGCATATAATTAGAAAAAATGAAATACAAATAATGAATGCTAAAATATTTTAATGTGTAATTGAGAAAATAAAATACTATCAGGGTGAGAAAAGAAAGCAAGAACAATTTTTCTGGAAAGGATATTCAGGACAAAGTCTCAGAAACTGAACAATTCAAGCACACATTCAAAGAAACCTCAAAGAAAACTATAGCTTGACTAGAAATTCAGCTACAGTTTCACAAAGAAAAGAAGGAAGATGATACTAAAGGAGTGAAAATTATGTCAAAAACTGAATGAGAGTGATAGTTGAGTTAAATGCAGAAAATAACATGACCGAAGTGAAACAATTAAAAAGAGAATTGCCCACTTAGAACAAGAAGTACAAAACTTCATTCTGTGTGGAAAACTCCTTCAATAGTAGAAATGTACCAAAAAAAAGGAATGATTTCAAAAATCAAGATGATACTTTAAAAAATTAAAAGAGTATACAATTAGAGAAATATGGGTTATTTCAAATTAATAAACCTGCAACCGATTGATGACAGAACATCATAGCATTTTGTGAATACCTGAAAAAGCATAAAATAGAATAACAAAACTATATAAAATAATTGGGATTGTACCTGCCAAGACAATCTCAGGAAACTCTGTGAACCCAATTACCCAATATACTTCACACAAATAATATCAGATCTAAATAATCGGAAAACTATCAATAATTTACATCATCTTTGGTATACCTATCATTGTTATTGCATAAAGCTAGAAATAATCAAAAGCAAATTCAGATCAGAAAATAAAATTCAGTTCTACTGACAACATATTGTCAAACTCTTAAAAGTTCAGTAAAAGAAACTATAACCTCTCCCAGCCAAAGTAGGAAAGTTGTGAAGTTTCATCTGATATCCCTTAGATAGTCTTGTGATTATTATTTGTTAAGAATTAGTAGGGAGGGGGTGAGCTAGGTGGTACAGTGAAGAGAGCACCAGCCCTGGAGTCAGGAGATCCTGGGTTCAAATTTGGCCTCAGATACCCCATAATTACCTAGTAGTGTGACCTTGGGCAAGTCACTTAACCCCACTACCTTGCCAAAAAAAATTTAAAAAATTAAAAAAAAAATTAGTAGGTAAGAATAGCTAGTTGGTTCTGTGGATAGAGCAAGAGTCATGCAATAAAGAGGACCTGAATTAAAATCTTGACTCAGATACTTAATAAACACCTATCAATGTGATCTTGGGCAAGTAAGTTAACTCCACTGCCTTGCAAAACCCCCCCAAAATTATTTTTAAATTAATAAAGAATTAGTAGTTAGAAAAGATGTATTTTAGAATCAAATGTTCACTAGGTGAAAAACAGTTTTAATGGGATAGATGTAAAGGTCTAGAATGTAGCATTTGTGCTGCTTATCATGCTTGTCTAATATTCAATCAGCTTATCATTTTCAGTGGTAGTTGCTCCCTTTTCTAGCCCTTAAAACTACTATTGGCAGACTGTATTCTAAAGTCCCCCAAAAAAGGCCAGGTTGACTTCCCCTTCTATTACCCTATTTACAGAGCAGATGAAGGGAGGAGTTTTAAAACTATCAAATATTTGTTTAGATATTCTTTAGCACATATGTACATGTGGTGAAATTTATCTCTTATAACTTTATTTGAATATATGAAAATTTATTCTATGTGAATTTCAGCCAAAATTGTTACCCACAAGCAAAATAATTATATACTGCTCTAATATGTGATCAATGAAGTTTTGCTATTTGAGATTGAATTTGTGGCAGTTTAATTTGATCTGCTTCTTACTTTGAACCTTTAATCTGTATGCAGAGTTCATCAGTTGTCTTTTGGGATATGAAGAACATTTTTCATCATGGGCCCTTTGCAACCATCTTGGATCACCGTCTTCATCAGAGTAACTGTCTTTCACTGTTGATGATCTTGCAGTATTTTTCCTGCAGTGAACAATATTCTGGTTCTTCTCATTTGACTTTGCATGAGTTCAAATAAGCCTTCCCAGGTTTTTTGGAATCAATCCTGCTTGTCTTTCATTGTAGCAGAATTATATTTCAGTTCAACCATGCACGTCAACCTGTTCAGGCATCCTTCAGCTGATGGCAGTTTCCAAACCTTTGTCACCACAAATAGAGCTTCCATGGATGTTTTTGTACAAATAGGTTTTTTTTTTTTTCTTTGATCTCTGGCATACAGATATGGTAGAAATATTTCTAGGATACACAGACTTCTAGTTCAATTATTGTGAACCTGCTGAAAAATACAGCTGAGAAAAGTTAGTCAGGGAATATCCTCACTTTATGTAGAGGGACCATTGTGCAGACCCTTGTATAGAGCAGTTTTCAAGTAATGTCAATTTACCCGTGGATGGGGAAAAGAGGAGGAGGGGATAGGTAGCCCGGTGGAGGAGAGACCAGCACATGACTGAAGGGCACATGTGGGGTGGGCAAAGAAGCCAGAAAATGAGGAGGAATAGATGCTTGTTGGGGCCAGCCTCATGAGGCCCTGCCTGGAGATGAAATGAAGAACATTCCAGCAGGCGCACAGCTGGAGGCCAGACACGGAACCATTCAAGAGAGGACAAGTGACAGGGAGGGCACCCTGCACAGGCACACTGGACCCATAGAAGACTGACACAAGACCAGTATGTAGGGACCAAACTCTCCCGCTGGTGGGAAGACTGAAATCAAGGTCTCTTCTCTCAGCATAGAGGTCTCAAGCCAAGCCTTGATCCATCAGTAGGACTGGTTGTTGCTCTGCAGGTTTGTTTTTCTCTTTCACATGGAGGATTTTTTAAAAGGCATTTTTGGTGATGTATTGGGTTGGTGGGTGTTAGGAGGACACAGAGCCTCAATCTGAGGGGCAGGAGCAGAAAGGTACTCTATGGCCAAGGTTACAGAGGGGCTTTTGGAATGCAGATTTCTTTCAGATTTCCTTACATAATAACCAATTTACATAATGTGACATTATAGAAAGCAAGATCTTTATTCTTATTCCAATTCAGTTTTCTTCAGAGCCCTCTCATATCTAAGGTTCTAAGATTCTATTTATCTTACTGAATCCTTTCTTGTTTATTTTTTAGTTAGATTTAACTAGCTCTACTATTATTTTACTATCACCTTTGACAATCAGAATCCTAAGCCATTTCCTACATATTATGTTTACTATTGATATTACTTCATTTTCTATGGTTCTTTTAAACAAGTTGTGGTCTTCCTGCTTGCCCCCTTTAATCAGGGCTCTTTAGGATTTCGTTTGTCTGAGATCTTCATTGCTGCCCTTGTATTTTTATTTCAGATGAGGAATAACAATTTCTCCTCCAGTCCCTCTTTTAACTGTATTTATCGCTTTGTCTTAATACATTTCTTTTAAGAAGAAAACAAAACATATGGTAAGAGTCTGGTTTCTAATCCATTTTCCTACACATTTCCATTTCATAAGGAAAATCATATTATTCACACAGTTATGATTACTTGCTACCTTCTTCTCTCCATTCCATTTCCTTGTTTCTCCTTCTGTCTCTCCCTCCCCCCCCACCCCGTCTCTCTCCCTCTTCATCTCTTTCTACTGTCCCTCTTCTAAAGTCTCTTACATATAACTATTTGCCTTCTTTTACCTGGTTCACCCTTTTTGTCACCACTTTTATTCTGTATTATCTTGTACTTCTACTTACCTATAGGATAAGATAGATTTTGATGACCAAATGAGTCAGTATATCTTTTTCTTTTGTGAACCAACTTAGCTGTGTGAAGTTTGACCATGGCCCTCCTCTCCCATTTTCCACTCCACTGTGAAAGTTCTTATTTGCTCATGTATTTTATGTGAGATCAATTTCCCATTCTTTCCCTCCCTTCTACCTTCTCCAAGAGCATCCATCTTTCACACCTATCCATATATTTTCCATTATCTCTACCTTTGTAGCTCATTGCCATGTCAATTTGTTCTACCCCCCACTAATAATGATAAAATCCTTAGAAAATATGTGATTCATTTTCTATTATAGGAAAGCATAACCTTATTGTGTTCCTTAAGATTTCTCTTTCATATTTACCTGTTAATGCTTCTTTTGGATCTTGCATTTGAAAGTCACATTTTCCGCTCTTGTCTTTTCATCAGGAATGCTTCAAAGGCCTCAATTATTGGAATATCCTTTTTTTTTTCCTTCTTGATGTCTTTCTGTAGAGAGCAGGACTGTAGTAATTGGAATCTTCGAGTATGTGGTTCCAGCCACAAACATCTTATCTGCTGAGGGTTCGGAGGCTAGATGTGTTTTCACACAGAGCAAACCTGTAGTAAGTGGTGTAGGAAAGAACCTGAGAAGCCTTTCTGGACAAAGAAACCAACCTTTATTAAGAGAAGCAAAGGGGTGGTCTCAGAATGCACTGGACAGACTGGGGGCCCCCCCTTCATATCTCTCAAAGCTTGGCTTCTTTCCGCAGAAGGCTTCCCAGGTTCCTTCTTACACCGGAATGTTCTCAGAGAGTGTTTTCCACCACAATGTCTTTTTCTCTGAGTATGCAGAGAGCTGTTTTGACAGAAGGCAATTGTGTAGGAATGAGAATTTCCTTAGAACGATTAGTTTTATCCCCGAGTATTATGTTCTTCACATCCAGAGACAGAAAGGACTTCACCAGAAAGCAAGGCTAAAGTATGTAAAGGATTCTTTGAAATATTATCTTCATCCAGTGTCTTTTCCTCTGAGTGTTCTGAGATTAGATGTGCTTCCACAGAGAGTAAACCTCTAGTAACCAGAATGTTTCCGAGAGTTTCTCCCACAACAAATATCTTTTCCTCTGTGTGTTATATAGCTGGGTTGACTTTCTCTCCCTCCTAAAACAGAAAAATACAATTTGTCACATGTCATGGCTTTCAGGGAGGAAGAGAAGCAGAGAAATGGATCCATGTTGTACCATGAAAATGTTTAAATTTGATCAAGAATCTGAAGCTTATTATGAACGTTGAAAGGATAAAAGAAAGTAGTTTTGGATGTACAGAATAATTCCTTCCACATCTGTAGACTCAGGATCGGGACTTGGGCTGAAACCTCTAGTACTGAGCGAGGAGACTTTTGAATTTTCTGCTCATTTCTCACATCTGATATCCACGAGTCTGTCTTCTGTCCATCTGTGATTGGATACCCTGTGTCTTTCTTCATTCCACATGTGCCTGTCCTCTCTTGGCTGCGGCCGTGTCCAGTCTATGCGTGTATGTCCCTCCCATGTTCTTCTTCTTGATTCTCTCCAGGCCATCATGAAGCCAGCCCCAACACCCACCTAATTTTACTCCTGCTCTCTCTTCTTTGTCCTCAGATTCAACATGTCTTTACACCATCCCTTGCCCCACCCCTTCACTAGCATTTGACCCATGTCCTACCTCCCTTCTTCCCTTGAAGACAGTTCTGTGGGCAATTTCACATTATGGTCAAAGTTGTTGTCCTGAGAGGTTTGCCCAATGGTGCCTTTTCACAAAGCAAACCCTGGAGTGGACAAAAAACAGGTGGCATAATTGAAAAAGAGCATGGCAGAAGGTAGGAGAGCAACACCTCCTATTACTTATCAGTTTCAACTACAAATGGATAAATCGATTAGATATCACAAATAAAATGACAGCTGATGACAGTTTTCAATGAGACATAAATAAAAGATAAAATCATAATCATTACTAATCACTCCAACAGAGGCCTGCAACTCATTAAATCATTCATCAATAGCTATTGATTAGGTCCCTCCTAGGTGCTGTGCACAAAGAAGGACAGGTGGCTAAATGCAGCAATCAACGTGTATTTCTTAAATAACTCCTGCATAACCAGGCCTATGCAAGATTATGGAGATGGAAATACTGCTAGGGACACAGCTACTCACCACAAGAAACTTTCTTCTGATGAAACAGGAAATGCATGAAAGTATAGAGAATAAAAATAAATGAAGGCAAAGTACAAGGCAGTTTGAGAGTGAGGTCACCAGCAGTGGGGATCAGGAGAGGCTCATGGAACAGGGGATGCTTGGATTGTGTCCACATGGAAGAGAGGAATTTTGTGAGACATAAGGACAGAGGGCCAGTTTCAGAGTCCGGAAGGCTCAGAGTTCAAATCCTGCTTTGGACCACACCAGCAGCAAGCCCACAGTCAAGTCTCCTAATCTCTTAGTGCCCTATACAGCTCTGAAAGGTCACAGAAACCTTGAGATGGGTTATCAGTCTTACTAAGGAGGCCAAAAGATGAAAGAGTGCTTGACTAGAAATACTCTGATTTATGCTGGCCCAGGGTCCCATAAGTAGTAAGTTCCTGAGGTTGGATTTGAACTCAGATCTTCCTAACTGCAGGTATCATGCTCTCACCACTGAGTGACCTAGATGGGAAAATTCCAGTTCTCAAAAGGTTGTGAGTAAGCTACTGTTCAGGCAGCTACTTGAGGAGAGGCAAAAGTAGGGAAAGAGCTCATTCTCAGTGCACGGAAGTTTTCCAATCACTCAGTCTCACATATTCACCACCTACCCCAAGGAAAAACTCTAGTTGTCCTACCAGAGTTAAGATCTCTTCAAATGTCTTTATGGATGGTCAATGCAAGGGGCGGAGAGCAGCACCTATAATCCCACAGAGAATGGACATTAACTTTTATGTGAACAGAAAGAGAATCTTGATGTATCCTACTGGAAAATTTGCACTTGAGCAATGTTTAACTAAGGAAAAATGAATGAAGGTATTCAGGTCTGATTCAATATTAGGAAAACTATCAGTTGCATAAGTGATCACAACAATAATAAAACAAACAGAAATCAAATGATTATCTTAAGAGATGCAGCGACAATGTTTCACAAAATATAGCATGCATTCCTAGTAGAAACATCAGAGATCATGGGGCAAAAGGGAGATTCTAAAAGATCAAATGAAAATCTAGTTGAAATCATTAGCAACTTTAGCAACTTTTACATTACCTTTAGCATTAACAACTTTTGCTGTTTTATAAAATAATGAAACATAAATCATCAGATTTTGCTTTTTTTGGGGGGAGGGGTTTGACTGTAGGATTAAGACCCCCCAATTTAGAAAAAGCTAACACTAAAAGGTAAGGCAAACTAACAAACCTGTTGGCTTAAGTTTAGGTTAATTATAGATTTTGTAAATGAATATATGGTTAAGACTTTATCAATTAGTAGAAAGTAATTTAGCATCATATATATATATATATATATATATGTATATACACACATATATATAAGATATAAAGAAACTTTTAAAGGCTAAATTGCCCTTTTGACATCTGGAGAAAGAGGGCCATTGACAAAAGATAAATTCTTTTGACTTCTTGAATAAGTTCTCTTAGCTAGAGGTTTAGTATAAGCTAAGTAGTATAATCTTTAAAAGTTGGATTTCCTTTTCTGGCAACTGAAAGCTCAAGTTTGTCTAGTAAGCACAGGTCCCTTGAAAGGAAGATTTCTGGCTACAAAATGCTTCACCTTTGGGGCAAGACCTTCGGCAGTAATCTCCCTTTGACTCCTCAGTGTTGACCACAGTATGACTTTTGGTTCAGAAAACTTGGGAGAAGTAACCAAATGGATGACCTGCCTAATCTAATTGAATTATGTTCAAAACAAGTTTCCTAAAATTGCTGATGTGTTTTTAATCCTCTTTTTCTGTTATGAAAATAAACTCTGTGAATTCTCTTCTATTACTAAATACTGAGGAATTAGCCTGACTTAAGGGAAACTCTCACGATTCCATTAAATCATTGGTTCACTTACTTGGAAACTTTGGACCTGAAAATTATTTCAATTTTTAGATAATTAACTTTCGTAGACAAGCAGTTTCAGCTTTTGGAGCTCTCAAGTCAAACAGTAAGCGGACCTAGAAAGAGATTATTGGGGGGGGGGGCTCTGTGATTATAGGGACTTCTGGTTCGTAGTTCAAGGGCAGAGAGGAGCATTTCTGGAAAAAGGAGCTAGAGAACCTTAGGAGTAGCTATCATTTCTGGTCACAAGGGGTGAGGGTCCCTGAGGAATAGCATCATTTATGATCCCAATGGAACAGGGTCCCTGAGGAGCAGTACCAGTTGTAATCCCAAAGGATTGGGGGTTCATCCTGGTCAACAAAAGCAGTGAACAATCCTCTCCCCAAATCACATCAATTTTGGACCACCAAAGAATTTCATACCCCTGTATCTAGATCTGAATACAGCCATGTGAAAAATTCTGAAGCTTTACACAATCCCTTTCCCTCTGGTGCCTTCAATGAAGTATAACAGGCAAAAGTAGCAATCAGGATCTCAGACAAAGCAAGAGCTGAAACAGACCTAATTTAAAGAGATAAGTAGGAAAATTCTGTCTTCCCTAAGGGTACCATAGACAATAATGTAATGTCAATGCTAAACAAATATGCATCAAATGGCCAAGCATCTGACTTCTTAAAGGAAAAAAAACAGATGAGTAACAAAGAAATAGTCAAACTATACTAATGTATGAACCCACCTTTCCCCTCTCAGAATTAGAAAAATCTATTCATAACACATATATATTTATATACATACACACACACACACACACACACACACATATATATATATATATATATATATATATATATATATATATATATACATGAAATCAAGAAGACAATAAGAATATTTTAAAAGTTAGATTTGGTAGATTTCTGGAGAAAACAGAATGGAAATAAAAAGAAATATATTTTTTTTCTTTGCTGTACATGGTACCTTTATAAAAACAAGCAAATCTTAGGGCATTGAACCTCGTAAGGAATAGGCGAAAAACAGAAATACTAAATGGAGAACTTTACTAAACTTTTATAGAACAAAGTGCAAGATGAATTGCCCAGTTGTGGAAACTTAGATCGCAAATTAATTGGAAAATAAATAATATAATCTTAAAAATGAATGAGTCAAAGAATAAATCAGAGAACAAAGCAATAATTTCAATTAAGAGAAATATACAAAGGAAGCAACATACCAAAATTTCTGGCAACAACCAAATGAACACTTAGGGGAACCTTCTATTTCTAAATGCTTATTTTTTTAAACAACAGAAAAAATAAACAAGGAACTGGGCATGAAACTGTAAAAAGCAGAAAACAAAAACAAATGAAAATATGCATTTACACATCAAAATGGAAATCCTGTAGTAAATGATAACATTAAGAAAATTTAAAACTTAACTAATAAAAAAGTAAGTGTTGAGTTTATGAAAATATAAACAGAATAGATTTACCATTTTTTAATTTGATTAAAACAAGAAAAAAAATAACGACTGGTCTCAAAAATGAAAGGACACCTTCATAGCCAATGAAGATGAAATTAAAGCAATATATAGGAGTCATTTGATTCAAGTAGATGCCAGAAAATTGACCTTCTTCGTGAAATAGATGAATACTTACCAAAATGTAAACCCTCTATGTCAATAGAAAATAACAAAGAAGATTCCAATAATTCTGTCCCCAAAAAAAGAAACTGATCAAGCAAAAAAAAAAAAAATGAGTTTCCTGGGGAAAAAATCCAAAGCATCAGATGGATTTGCCAGTAAATCCTACCAAACATAACTATTTGTAAAAAAACAACCCGCTTATAATGGAGTCCTAACATATTTCTCTTATGACACAAATAGGGTTTTCACATGTAAATAAAATGTGAAACTATACATATACTTAAACATTGTCAGTAGGGGCATGACATGATATGTTCATTTTGAAAATTAATTGGGATTTATACACAGAAAGTAAAAAGTACTTTAAAACTTTTAAAACAAAAACTCCATTATACTCCAAGGAAGTCATCAGTAATTAAAAGATGTTTCCATATACACCAAAACATTTTTAGCAGCATTTTGGGGGGCAGCTGTGAGTTGGAAACTAATTAGTTGCTCAGCCACCATGCAATGGCTAAGCAAGGCAAGGAACATGAGTGACACAGAGGTGTATCACCATGCTGTAAGAAAGGATGTGTGTGGGTACCACCCCATCAGGAGCACTGGAACCTCAGCTGCTGGGCTATGGGACAGACCTGTAGGCCATTACCTAGCAGATATGGTCATTTCCCATCATGAGCTGAACACTTGGAGGTCCCAGGGCTCTGATTATACCCACACCCCAGCCCAGGCAGCCCCAAGGCAGAGATGGTGGCACTGGCAGCCCCTGGGACTGGAGGAGCAGGAAGTGGGAGCAACAGCCCACCACAGATGGAGTCAGCTCACAGGCATGTTTACTGGCTGGGCTTCTTTGAGGTAGGATGAAGGATAGGATATTGTGTCAAAACCACCATCCTACCCTTGGATCAAGAGAACATATAATAATAGGCACATAGTCAGTCACCATGGCAAACATTTAGGATTGTTCCTTACTTTGAGTGCTGTTCCCAGAAACAAAGGCTGTCTTGGTCTATATAAAGAAAATGGAGCAAAGGCAATTAGAATCTGTCCATATGATGCAATTGATTTTATTTCCTTAGTCCATTAGGAAAAGTTAATTATCACAAAACTGGAGCTTTCTGGATATAGATACCTGCTAGTGACTGCTTCCATGAAAGGTATGATGACAGCCGTCACCTGTACCTACAGAGCTGACTTAAGAGTTTACCTGGCTTTGAGCGGGATGGGGGGGAGAAGAACAGACATATATATGACCTGTTCATACATTCAAAACAAATGATGCCTAGGAAAGAATTTTTCAGAAGACTGATGGCTACTGTTATAAGGATGGCTCCCTATGCAGGAATTTCATTTTATTTTTACTTTTGGTACCTTAAAGATTGTTGGCCTCTCCCATCCTCCTACTTTCTTCAAAGGTCTTCATCAGACAGTCCAAATGTCTTAGTTGTGGAAATGCAGATAAACTTGCTTTGTATTCTTATGGCTGAAGCAACAGCACAGACAGTATCTTATCCACTTGATCTAAACTCTCTTTAAATGCAGTTCAGAAACTGTTCTTCAAAGTTCTTAAAAGTGCCTCTCAATGTTGAAGGCACTGAAGAATGAGTACAGAGAGTATGGGATTTTCAGAGGACTCTATCAGGATCTCTCTCTGTCTCTCTATTTTTTTTACTTTTTTCCAAGGAAAATTGAATTAAGTGGCTTACCCAAGGCCACACAGCTAGGTAATTATTCAGTGTCTGAGCTCAGATTTGAATTCAGGTACTCCTGAGTCCAGGGCCAGTGCTCTACCACTGGGCCATCTAGCCACCCCTCAGGGTCTGTCTCTTAACTACATTGTGTGTGTTTGCTCTTAAGGCAGATTATTCTCAATTTACAAGCAAAAGAATCAGTTTTAATGCCTCAACTAGTCACATTTTAATTTTTATTTGTATATACATTTTTGTTGTTTTATTTTCCTATTGACAACTGGATGGAGGGCAGCAGTGTCTATACATTAAGTGAAATTTAAAATTATAGTCCCTGGTATGGGAATATTTAATATTGTTTTTAAGCCAAATATTGGAAGTGTTTCCTGAATTTTTATTTGATAATTTATCATTTTCATTAAAATAATTTAAAGTTCTGAAAAACTGATGAGTTTCATTGATGCCCATTAGAGGTTTTCTGAGATTTTCTCTTAACTTTATTGTGTTCTCCACAGGTTTTTTTAAATAATCATAGCACTAAAAAAATCATAACCTGAGACCAGACTTAATGAAAACCTATTCTGAATTTTACAATGAACCAGGTTAATTTTGCTTTCTGATTCAGATTTAATCATTTGTGCCTTTTGCAGCAAGAATGTATATGGAAACTTTTCCTTGACCAGTTGGATAAGCTTCCTTGCAGGTACTAGAATAAAGTTCTCTGATACTATGGGACAGTTTACATAAGTTTTCATAAAAGACAACCTATTCCTAAAAGTCAGTTAGAATGAATGTGAGTTAACTTAGTGATCTCAAAAAACAGGCCAACCTTGACAGATTTTATTTGTAGAAGTGGGTTGGATTGTAATTTCTGTTGTGTGCGTACAGGTAGATTGTCAGCATCCTCCTTGTTGTCAGCATATGTATTATATAAACAATTAGAACGATACATGCATTCATATGTTACAGTATCACAAGGGCAGCTAGGAGATGTTGTGGATAGAACACTGGCCTTGGATTCAGGATGGGAGTTTTATTCCTGCCCCAGTCACTTGCCACTTGCTAGCTGTGTGAACCAAGGCAAGTCACTTAACCCTGATTGCCTTGGATCCAGGGCTTTTTTCATTCTGCCGGATTCATATCTGGCCACTGGACCCAGATAGATCTGGAGGAGAAAGTAAGATTGGTGACTTAGTACAGAACCCCCCCCCCCATATTCAAATCGAATTCATGTGATTGCCATGGCATCACCTCCCTGATATCATGGTCTCCTTCCAAAATGAAGGACGAGCAACATATAATGTTTCAAAATGTACTTCCATGAGAGAAACATTTTCAGTCGTGGAAGTTTATTTAATGGTGATACTGAAAATAATTTCTAGTCATCTTCTGTTTAAAAGTGAGCAATTTAAAAATGCCAGGATTCATTTTTTGTAGATGATAGCATCATTATTATTTACTTGTGCAAATTCATTTTAAAGAACATGATATGTAAACTCATTATCATGAGATGAGTCAGAAAATTAGTGGACCTCATTGGTGGCCTCCATGTTTGTTTTGAGTTAAGAGAAAGAACAATTCTTGTAAGGCCATTCGAAATTGATGAATTTTGGTCAAGAATGAGATGAAATGTGTTGATTTTGGTTTGACTTCACATCAGATAAATATTTGTTTCATTAATAAACTTGCCCTTTGACAAAACTACATGTGTGGGTTTCCCCTTCTGGGTTACAATAGTATTACTAAATATTATCAAGCAACCTTGAGCTAAGTTAAATGGGCAAAACAAATATCTTCCAGGATTTCCTGAAAGGAAACTACAAGTGTTGTACTGAAGGAAAATTTGCATTCTGTGCCATTTAGAGAATACATTTAAAAATTTAACAAAAAATAAATAAATGTTTCAAAAAAGGAAAGAAATGATGGGCATGAAATATAGAGAGAAGTAAGGAAAATATCTTTGTGAACTGATTTAAAGTGAAATAAGCAAATTCAAGAAAACTGTATGTGTCCATGCTAACTACACCAATTTAAATAGAAAGGATGCCTCAGTAAAAAACTTAAAAGCAAAATGTGAAAAAGCAAATGGACCAGAAAAGGAAATACAGGAAGACAACATCGCCATACCTTGTCCAAGAGGTGAGATCCAAAGAGATTACATCTGTTCCTCCCTAAAACAAGAAATACTATTTGTCATATGGCATGACTCTCAAGAAGGGAGAGAAGTGATATGCTGGTGATGTAAGAAAGGGAAAACATTAATAAAAACAATTAAAAAGAAGCCAGTAATCTTGAGGGTAGTAATAGAACAGGGAAAAGAAGAAAGAATGGGTTTTGGTCAATGATTATCAGTGGTAGATCAAAAAACACTTCTATAAATCAGTCAATATGATAGCAACTGTTACTGAGTCCTGCCTCACATTTCCTGGCTGAATTTCATTTGGGCAAAGAATTTTCAACTCCAGTGGGACACTTAGCTTTCCAGTCTGTTAAAAAGTGGAAAGCAGAACAATGGATAAGATTAGGTGTTCAGTATACAGAAGCAAACAAATTTTTAAAAATCGCATTTAATAACTTCAAAGACAGCAGCTGGAGAG
Organism: Macrotis lagotis; assembly: GCF_037893015.1. Taxonomy (NCBI): domain Eukaryota; kingdom Metazoa; phylum Chordata; class Mammalia; order Peramelemorphia; family Peramelidae; genus Macrotis; species Macrotis lagotis. The sequence continues at coordinate 88,665 of NW_027422398.1, forward strand.
GGTTGATAGAAGTTAGAATACAGAAATTGATACAGAAACAGATAAGACAAAAGAGAGGTGGTTTTCCAGATAGTTCATAGGATATCAGTACCTCACAGCACTTATCAAATTAAATTACATTTGTTCTTCATGTGTATTATGATATAAAGGAGTTGGAGCCATGACCCGCAAGTGAATTGCATTCAAGGGCTGTGCAAAGTCACCAGGTTCACTTTCTCCTCCAGAGCCCTCTGGTTGCAGTGACCAGATATAAATCAGGATGACTGGAGATGGTCATGGATGCAGTGAAAGACCTTGGCTTTTATAAGGGAAAAGTCTTTGATGGGTCTCAGTTTGACTGAGCCAATCCCTATTCAATGATAAAGCCTAAGAAAGAAAGAAATGCAGCAAAAAATGGCCTCTTTCACCTAGTCAAAAAACAAAAACAAGCAATATGGGAGCAGAAGACACTCAGGGTTTCTCTTCAATACAGAAAAAAATTGCTCTTTATATTCTGTCTGAGCCAATTTAGGTGTGGAGAGTCAATAGCCAAATGAAGGCAGAAGGAGGAAATTGTTATTCACATCCATGAATGGGGAAGAAGTTATGATAGAAGAAGTGTAAGTGAGAATCACAGGAAAGAAAATGGATTATTCTGCTTCTGTAAAGTTGAAATAGTTTGGCCTAAAGAGAGCAAAGGCAGACAAACTGAGAAGGGAAACAGATATATGAGGAAACACACCTTAGCACTAAATATCTCTTAGGCTTATTGCATACAGAAGATGAAGAAGGAAGTGCTTCCATTTTCCAGGATTAAGAGTCTTCTCCAATAGGACAAAGGAACAGGAAATTTTCAAAAAACAAAATGCAACTAAGTCATCAACAAATCCCTCCAAATGATAGAAGTGCCCATTAAAACAACCCCGATCTTTCAGGATGAAAATATAGAGATCTGCAACTTCAGAGATAGTCCCCTATATCTAACTCACAATAAGGATCATGGAAATGCCCCCCCACTTTTTTTAAACAAAAGAGATGATAAGGAGGACAGGGCCTAAGTTCCCACCCTGTCTTCTCTCTACTCATTTCTAAGACAAAGCCAAGATGGAGAAAGGGAGGATGGAAACATCCATGTGAGGAGGGGAGGGAAGTAGTGGCCCGGAAGGCTGGTCCCTGCTTCTCTGCACCAATTCCACCCTGCCCCTACCCCTCATACCACAAGCCCCAGACACTCAGACACAGGCCTGGGCAGACAGGAAGCCCCAGGCAGGGGCAGCCCCAGAGGGCCAGCCAAGCCCAGGTTCACCCCAACACATACACACATACATCCCCACACACACACTCACACACACAGGCACACACACACACACACACACACACACACACACACACACACACACACACGGATACAAAGAAAAATGGATGAGCCGACCTATTTACACAAGACATGCAAAAACAAAAATACAAATATCTGCCACCCGCCCTTACAGACATCTCCTGAGGACTAAGAAAAACCAATGGAGAGGAAGGCTTCATGAAAAGCTTGGAGGGGGGGAGAAAATGCAGGAAAGGAAAATAAAGGGAGAGACTGAGGCAGGACCAGACAGGGGTACTTACCTCCCTCACTGCCCCTTGGACATTTTGCAGGACCCTCGGGGATTGTCAGTCTGGAAGATGGAGGGAAATGAGGGTAAAGAAGGGGAGAACAGTAGGGGAGGGCAAGGCAACTGGTGAAAGGCCCCATATCTCCCCACTACCTCACATCCTCTGGCAGAGACAAAGAAGCTTCCTCTCAATATAGGGTGGGAGGGGGTGAGTAGAGTGATGTCACGGAAGGGTGGGGCTTGCCTCTTCTCTGAGCAGAGTGGAAAGGAGAGGGTTCTGTGATCTGAGGAACAGAACAGTGGGGACCTCCCCGAAAGCTTTCTCTCAGTTCCCATCACCCAGCCTGGCAAGGGGAGGGGACCCGGGCCTGACCAGGGGCGCAGAGTTCTCAGGGCACTCTGCTGGGGCTGGGGGTGGGGGACAGTAGCTCAGCTCAGCTTGGGGTGGGGGAGGGTGGGCCTCTTTGTGGAAACTGGGAGAGGGAGGCCCAGGGAGGGAGGGGGAGCTCTCCAACTGGAAGAGCACAAAAGGTGCAGCAGCATCTGGGAATCAGCAGCCTTGAAGAGCACTGGGACAGCTCCCAGGGCCCACAGCAGAGGAGGAGGGGCTGGTCCGGGGGAGAGGCCAGGGCTCTGCCTCCTTTTCTAGGCAGGAGGAGACACAGATGGAGGCGAGGTGGGGAGAGACAGAGGGCCACCCAGGCACCAACCCAATGCCTACCCCCTTTGTTTATGTGTGGAGACTCTTGCCTAAATCCTATAGAAAATAAAACTCAGGGGGAACTCCACCCTCCCTTCTGATTCAGTCTCCTCTACAAAGTGACTTCATAAATGTCTTTCTCAAACTATGTGAGATTTGTAGCTTTATTCTCTCCAATACCAGCTGCCCTGCCACTAGTGAACTGGCACAATGGAGACACAAATTGAATTACAGTCCAGTCAGAAGACCTGGACTGCAGTTCTGCTTACACATTTTGTGACCATAGGCATGCCACTTAAACTCCCTAAACCTTGATTTTTCATATTTGTAAGAAGGGAGTGATAACACCTATGCAAAGAAAATTACTGTCCTTTTAGGGTTCAAATAGAATGTTTGCAAATTGTTTTTCAAGCCATGACACACTGTGAAATGTTTATTAGAATTATTCACTTCTGTTATTATTTTTTATGGAGTTTCCATATTGTGCTGTTGACTTATCTTTTTAATGTTTTTCAGGTGGATGCACAGAATTACTGTCTTTGGTAATGCAGTACAAGGGTCTGAATGTTCACTCAACTGCTGCAGACCCTATAAATATGACTTTAGGACAATTTTAGCAGGAGGGACTGGAAAGCTTTTCATCCATGCATCTTAGAGATTAGAACCATTTGGTATGCTATTAAAATACTGTTTTTGAATTTTTATGAACTAATCTCATGAATAGGAGATGGGGACAATAAATTTACTCCATGGCAATGTGAAGAATGTGGGGGAGTTTGGTTTCCACAGGAATGTGAAGGGAGAAGATTAGTTTACATCTCAAAGACTGGGGTCTGTCTGTATTGGTGCCTGTGGGCAGGTATGTGAGTATAAGACAAAAGACTTAGGGCCATCCTGATCAAAATCTGAGATTAGTTCACCTCTGTCCCATCTAGCTCTGAATTAACCTAGTCTGTGTCCTTCTCCTTTGAGCATGTTCAAGGAGGTTCCCCTTCACTCCCTTGTGCTCATTAGTATTGTAGAATTCACTTGCAAATTAGTATAATGAGCAGGGAATTGAAAAAGGAATGGGGGTGAATATATCATATAGAATGTGACTCTGGCCAATGATAGGCAGGAAGGAGGAAGAACAAGCCTTTCAAACTGCATATAAGACCCAGCATTGCTGTGATTTGGGGCCCCTTTCCTTAAGAGAGGCGTTCCATCATTGCAAAGATGTTTTAATAAAAGCCATTTTAATCACTCTGGACTATTTATAATGAGGACCCATTAATAACAACAATATTCCAGATCCAGTACAATTTATTTTTGAATTCTCCAGGTTATTCTGAGGTCTCCAATTGCAATATGAACATTTGTCATCTGCTCAATTTTGAAAAATGTTTAGCTTCTGATGGGTATTTCAGTTATCAGTTCAAGTCTTGCTAAGTATTCATTAGGTCCAAATGTGTTACAATCTGCAGTGAAGTATGACTCAGTTTCTATTATTTCCTTCCTTAGTCTGTGCTGATTGTTAAATCTGGGCTCCTTAAGGGCAATCTTTCTCTAATTTCTGCTGACAGTGATGTAATGAGGGTTTGCCAACAGAATAGCCTCTATTTCTGTAGACAAGCCCACATGAGGAGCACCTGTTCAGTGGTTCTCTGTACATACATTGTTGTTTGAATTTATGTGGGATATCCTCTTTGGAGTGGCTTTTGCCTTTGCTATTTTACAAGATTCCTCCAGACATTGACTGCTTTCAGTTACACTGGACACATCTAGGGTGAACTTCTTTTTACTCATTTCTTAAACTTACTTTTACTATTTCTAAATGAAGTGTGCAGCTCTTTGTTCCAAATGTATTTCTGTCAATTTTAAATTTGTAAAATATGTGCTTTGACAGCCTCCCTCTATCCTCTCCCTCTTTTAACTGTTAATCCCTGTGTTTTATTACTAGGTAGATTTTGGTTAGGATATTTTCATTTAATTTTCAGAAAGAGGAGAGGGCCTTTTCTCACTAGGCTCTATCCAAGTGGGTGACCACCATAAGAAGGCCATTCACTGGGAAGGGGAAGCAGGAGATGCTTTAAATCATTAATTATTAGAGAAACGCAAATTAAAGCTTCTCTGAGATACCACCTCACACCTCTCAGACTGTCCAATATAACCTGAAAGGATAATGATCATTGTTGGAAGGGTAGTGGAAAATCTGGGACACTATTACACTGTTGGTGGAGCTGTGAACTCATCCAACCTTTCTGGAGAGAAATTTGCAACTACGCCCAAAGGGCAACAAAAATGAGCATACCCTTTGATCTAGCCATACCACTACTGGGTCTATACCATGAAGAAATGATGAAAAAGGGTAAAAATACCACTTGTACAAAAATATTCATAGCATCCCTATTTGTTGTGGCAAAGAATTGGAAATCAAGTACATGTCCTTCAATTGGGGAATGGCTTAGCAAACTGTGGTATATGTATGTCATGGAACACTATTGTTCTATTAGAAACCAGGAGGGACAGGAATTCAGGGAAGCGTGGAGGGATTTGCATGAACTGGTCCTGAGTGAGATGAGTAGAACCAGAAAAACACTGTACACCTTAACAGCAACATGGGGGTGATGTTCAACCTTGATGGACTTGCTCATTCCATCAGTGCAATGATCAGGAACAATTTTGGGCTGACTGCAAAGGAGAATACTATCTGTATCCAGAGAAACAGCCCTAGAGTTTGAACAAAGTTCATGGACTATTCCCTTTCATTTACAAAAAAAAAAAAAAAAAACAAAAACAAACAAAAAAAAAAAACAGGTATCTTATTGTCTGATCTTACCTCTTATACTTTTTTCTGTCTTCCTCAAGGATGTGATTTCTCTGTCATCACATTCAATTTGGAATAATATACAACATGGAAACAATGTAAAGACTGACAGATTGCTTTCCATGGTGGGGTAGTGAAGTATGATTGGGGGAAAAATTTTAAAACTCAAATAAAATCTTTAATAAAAAAGGGAAAAAATGAAAAAGAAAGAAAGAATAGTTCTGTACAGGGTCTTTTCTTATTTATAATCATTGACCAAGGGAAGTACTATCCATCTTGGTAGCCACACCTACTTCCCAAGATTTTTCTTAGGAAAGGTAGAAAACAAGATCTGGTTGTGGGAACCTCAGTCCTCAAAGGAAGGGACAATTCATTCCCTGATGAACAAAAGACCTGGGTCAGAGATTGAAGAGAGAACCAGGAGCTCCATGCCCTCAAGGAAAATCTTTCATTCCACCATGAAATGAATAGAGGAAGGCATCTGGTTAGGCTGAAAGTTTGTTTGAATGGAAATGGCCAGCTATTGTATGAATGAATGTCTAAACCCAAACCTGTTATAAGAAAAAGGGCCTGTAAAGACCTGAAGGAAGATCTTGGATAGATTTCCTGGGGAGAGTCTCAGGCAATCATGACTTCCTGACCTATCCCAAGGATCCAATACATACCTGTATTATAGGGAGAATCCCACTGTCTGTAAAGTCTTCAAGTAGCCCAAACCCTGTGGAGTGAAGCACCAGTTCAGCCTGTGGGGAGATTGGACCAAATGTGGAACCAACAAAGACACTATGATCCTAGGTCATCACTTGCCTCAGGCTTGTCCTTTATCAGTTCCTCTTATACATTTGAAAATGGAGCTTAGAGTCATAATAGAAGATATTGTGTCCTGAGATTTTAGGAGAGCAGGAGCAGTATTTTGTTTATTTTGAGTTATTTTGTGTAATACAGAGTATAAGGTGATAACATAGTCTGTATTTTATGTCCTTATATTTAAATTCATCTTTTTCCTGTGCACTGATGAGGCAAAGGAAAAAGTGGGAAAAGAGGGAGAGTTTTCCTCTGAAATTTCCAAAAGTTCAAAGGACATGGTATTTTCTCTGCATTCCTAATTATCCCCAAGTTAGGAAAAGAGGGCAGAGAAGAATGAGCGATAGTGACAGAGAGAGAGAGACAGAGAGAGACAGAGAGAGACAGAGACAGAGAAACAGAGACAGGCAAAGACAGAGAGAGAGATAGAGATACAGAGTGACAGAGACAGAGAGACAGAGGAAAGAAGTGACTCTTTTCCCATTTGTAGAAATTTATGGAATTCCAAATTCATTAGAGAACAAATTTGGTAGTGACATGTTTTCTGTTGAATGTGTATTTCCAAATACTGATGAGCCTGCAGTTTGAATATTTTCGTATATGTGCAGTTTCTTATTGACTTTATTGTAAGACTCCTTAGAAGTGCTCAAAAGGGAGAATTTGAATTTACATACAAAATTGGCCTTAAACCATATAGTATTTGCTTCCTTCCCTGGATTCTAAAGGACTGGTTGCTTTTATGAAAGGAAAATGATTTCACTGAGTAAAAGCATTTTACCCCTTAATGGAGTTGGAGTTGGTTTGCAAGTTTTGTCTTCAGTGATTTTGAAAGTGGTGAAAATATAAGTCAGTCACTTTGCAATTAGATGCTTTGAAGCATTTTCTGATGATTAAAATGAGAATAATAAGTTTCTGTTGGAAAGAAAGAGGCTTATTTAGTTAGAAAGCCAAATGGAATAAGAGAATAAGCAATTTCATTTTAGGAAAGTCAATCATCTGACTCCTGTGGTCTTCTGAGAATCGTATAGCTCAGAGCAGTCCAAAATTCAACCCCCAGTGTGAGTTTATGTGGCCTGCCAGTGGGATTACAAAAAGCTTTACTACAATAAACAGAGCTACCACAGAGCTCTCACTAAGATGGCAACTCAAAATATATTGTCTATTGTTTCAATAAAAACTTTTAAAAATAAGCTTCGACTGCCATGATTTAGCTGAATATAATTGCTCAGTGAACTGCATTGGACACATTTTTCTTGGTGATTACAGAAACTGTAAATTTTGAAATTTCCATTTTGATCCAGGAAGAATACAGTTTTACCATGAAGTTGAGATGTGAAAGAAATATGTGCTAAATTTTTAGAGGAGAGATTAAGTGGCTTGAAGGCAATTAGTCCTGATAGTAGACTGAGACAAGATTGAAGAAGAGAAGATGGAGAAAGTAGCAGTAAAGGAAGGAAGGAAGGGGTGGTAGTGGATCAGGGCTGGGGCCAGAGACATTTCTATAGTTTGCAGGAAACATTTTGGTTTAATCTGAGTCACAAAAGAGAGACCTGGACTGTCTTAACATCTCTTGGGCATACCTCATCCTGCCCCCACTATGGCACAGAGCCTCATTACCACACCTGAGCTATGGCAATAGTGGCTCTACCTGCCTCAAATCTCCCCATTCCATTCCACTCTCCATTGGGCCTATAGATTGCTTTTTCTAAAGGGCAGATCTTATCTTGTCATCCACACTCTCAATAAATTTCAGTGACTTCTTATTTCCTTCAGTATCAACTGTAAAATATTCTCTTTGAAGGGCAAATCCCTTCACAACTTGCTCTTTCTCTATTTCTAGTCTTATTATTCCTTATACTACTGCAGCATTTCCCCAACTCTGGGATACAAGTGATATCATCTTCCTTTCTGTTCCTTGCATATGGTGCTATTTTCCAACTTCCATATTTCCCCATGTATAAGATTCACCCTTTTTCCCAAAAAAAATTGGGATCTAAAAACTGGGAGCGTCTTGTACAGTTGCTGTAGATTTTTTTTACTTCCATTTCCCACTTTTTCAAGTTTGTTGTCTTTTTTGCTCATAGTTTCACATTTATTAGCAGTATATGAGGTTATGTTGTGCCACATTCTGCCCAGAAATGGCTCAGAAAAGATGTTCATTCAGTGCTGAACTCAAATTATATGTGATCCAGTTTTCCAAGTCAATGGAAATCATGCCCATCAGTTTGCCCCGCATCCAACTGAGTAAACAATCTGAGACTGGCTAAATGAAGAAGAAACCCTACTGAAGAAAGCAGGGAAGAAAAAGGCCATTAGAGACAAGTCTGCCAAATGGCCTGAGTTAGAGAGGGTTTTGGAGAGATGGAGTGAAGACAAAGGGACATTGAAATTCCAGTGCCCACAGCAGGAGACAAGAAGAAAGAACTGCTGATGAAAAAGAAGGGACTGATTTCCAAGGATGACAAATTGGTTCTTCAGGTTCATGAAACAGAATGGACTAAGCATGCATCCATGCCCCAGACTTGCCCAAAAGATGCCTGAAAGCTGAGGAGAAGGTCCTTGAATTTCATGATGAATAAAGTTTGAATTCTATAGCTTTATGCAATACTTTTTTTTTTAAATTTCTGACCCCAAAATCAAAGTGCATCTTATACATTGGGAAATATAATATATATGCCTTTTCGCCACTACTGTATTGTTCTACCTACTCAAGTTTCTTTTTTTCTTTGTTTTTTGGGGGGGCGTTTTCAAGGCAAATGGGGTTAAGTGGCTTGCCCAAGGCCACATAGCTAGGTAATTACTAAGTGTCTGAGGTCTGATTTGAACCCAGGTACTCCTGACTACAGGGCTGGTACTCTATCCACTCACCTAGCTGCCCCCCTACTCAAGTTTCATAGGGCATAGGTCACACCCTTAGAGTCCAGAGCATTTGAGTTCTCAGTCTGATGCATACACTGACAAGCCATGTATTAAGATAACCCAGTGGATGAGAGAAAGGGGAAAAAAAGGCCCTTGGAAATTTGTGTGAGAGACAGAGAGTGGGAGGGAAGTTAGCAGTGAGGAAGAGAGAGAGAAAAGGGCCCAGAGGCAATGAGGGCTGGGGGAAATTTGTGAACTGGCACAGTCAGGTCATCTAGATGACAGAACCTTGTCCTGGACAGACATGAGCCCTGATTTCAAACTCTGCTTCAAAACCTGCTTACTTGCTGTGTGATTCTGGTTAAGTCACCGAAATTGTCTAAATCACTTTCTTCTATTTCAAAATGATGAAATTGGAGTCAGTGGACTTTATGTTTTGTTCCAATTCTTAATATCTTACAATATCAGTGACAGAGAGAAAATGAAGAGACTAATTATTTTAAAATCAGAGGGAGAATGAGAGAAAAAAGATTCTGAGCAGAACAGAGAGAGAAGGAGAAAGGTTTCTGTGGACAGTAAGGTATCTGAGGGGACTGCTCATAGAAGTCAGAGTGGGTGCAGTTTGAATGCTAATTCATATTCTCCATAAATGTTTGAGCCTGGGCAAATCGTGTAGAGTATTTTTACCTCTGCTTCTTTTCATATAGGGATTTGATGATTTGGACTCAATGACCAGTTAGATCCTTCCTAGCTCTAAATCGATGATCTTATTGGTGACATAGGGAAAATAAATAAAAAGATGTTTTGGGTAAGAATTAGAGCAAAGAAAAAAAACCTCTTGAGAAGGTAGAGAAGAGGGTAGAACAAAAGGGTAAGAGAGGGGAGGAGGTAGTGGGGTGGAGGGAGAGGAAAGAGAGATAAATTGGGAAGTATGGAAGGAAAGGGAAAAAGGAAGCACAAAAGGAGAAGACAGACAGAAATGTTGAATTGAACCTAAGAGAGGGCAAGAGAAAGCTACATAGAGTCAGCTATAGAAATGAGAATCAGAGATGGCACAAAACTGAAGAAAAAAAGGAAGAGAACTCTAAAAAAAGTCAAGGAATGAGCAAAGTGATCATTTTGGGGCAGTGAGCAATTGATCTTTGAGACTAAAAGAGATGAAAGGTTAGGAAACATGGTAAGTGTGAGACAAACCTGTCCAGTGTCCTGGATCATAGGGAAGTGTTCTTAGGATTGACTGACTTTCAACTCTACATCAGTGGATGACAAGGTCTCTTACTCTGGAGATGTTCCTGAAACTTTGTTACTCTCAGTTTACATTTTAGTCATTTTAAGAGACTGTGTTTGATAGTGTCTTCAAAGACCCTCCACCTCTATGATACTCTGCTTGCCAGAGATGGAAAATCATGACCACTTCTTATAAAGCTTGAATAGAGATAGATTAAGGGAAAATGAGGCTAAGGAATTGGGTTCAGTGGTCCCTATGTTTCCCTTCTCATATGGTGGTTATGTTGATGAATTAGAACAAAGGAAACAAAACAGTTATCATTGTGTGGGAATTAGTAGAAAGGAATAAAGCTTTTGAATAAGTGATAGAGAGGAGAGGGAAAAGGAAGGACAGAGAGAGGGGCAAGCAGTGACAGGGAAAGAAAGAAATAAAATGAGAGAGATAGAGACCAGTCCATATGTGGAGATGGAGTGTGGCAGGGAGATAGAGTAAATCATGGACAGATACAGAGAGACAGAGACAGAAAGAAAGAGAGGCAAATTCTTGCAGAATCACAGGAGAGTTCTCAGGGGAGGTTGGGAAGAGAAACCTGTCAAAGTTGGTCAAAGTCTGTGGAGGTATCATTGTGGATAGAAAATTTTATTTAGAATTCAATCATTTGGATTTTATGTGAATACAGCTGCTGACATCTTTATTCTTCTGGAGAAGTAAATTAATGAATCACAGGATCAGTTTTCTTCCCATTAAATTTAGTTTGCTGGTTTGTATGGTGTCTCATCTCCCTTCAGCTCCACAAACCTTCTAGGTAGGCAAGAATAGGATGTCCACTTGGAATTATGCTTCTATTAGAGAGAGATAGAGTTGGAATCAACCACTGAGGATGGGGAAAAAATAGGAGGAGTACACAGTGAATAGGAGTTTTGGCAGTGAGACCATATGTAGAACCAAATAGCCAGGTCTCCTGCTGGGCTGTTCTTTGAAGTGAGAATGAATTCATTCAGAAGGTCTAAGACTCTATCTGTTGCTTTATGATAATGAATTTGGCCCCATGGCCTCACAAGTTCCTTCCAGTTGTAAAAGTTTACCTATAGTCACAATGAGAGAAAAAACAAAGAACTATTTATAGATGGGTGGGAATTAGAGAAAGGAGAAAACATTTTTGAGGAGGAAATAGAAGAAGAAGAAAGGAGATAGATAAAGAAAGACATGAGACACAGAGATAGAGAGTGACACTGAGAAATCAAGGGATTCTTAGAAATAGATATTGCCTGAGATACAGAAACATAGACAAAATGAGAAAAGAAAAAGAACTGCATGATAATGACTAAGGAAAGAGATCCTTTTGGGGAAAATGAAGAATAGAGAAAAGAGATCCCAGGTCAGGAAGAGGTGTAATGGGAAGAGTCACCAGGCAAAGGGAAAACAAGCCCTGGTGGTGACATAGTGGTGTGCCCACCCTGCTTAGAGGTCTACATGAACTTTTGAAAATCTCTGTTCCTCTAGAGAAGTCCCATCACCACTGTCAACCTCAGTTTTCTCCTTTAAATTAATGGGGTTGGATTGCATGACCCTCCAGTTCTATGGTCTTCTCGTAATCAGAGATTGAAAAGCATGGCCTCTTTGGATTAATCTTGGAATAGAGAGACACAGTTAGAGGGAATCAGAACCTGAGGATGAGGAGACAAGGACAAATATCCACAGAATATAGAAGCATGGGGACTGAGGGAAATATGGCGAGTAAAACAGCTAAATATCTTGGTGGACTTTTCCTGGAGACCTGAATGGTCAGAGTTCAAATCCTATTTCATAGTTTTTATCAATGTTTGACCCTAGGGTATTCAATTACAGTTTCAGTCTGTTGTCTATTATATTATAATAGAGTTGTACTCAGTGGACTCTAGGATTCCTTCCTGTTCTAAGTTCCTTGTCCTCTTGACAGTTGGGAGTAAAAGAAAGAACCAGTTATCTTGAGTGGGAATTAGAAAGAGGAAAAAGTGTTTGAGGATACAGAGAGAAGAGAGAAAGAGAAGGATTACCTGAGAAGTGAAGTTTCAGGGGCAGAGAGACAGATAGAATGAGAGAGATAGAGACAGATTAATATACAGATATATAATTACATACATACAGACAAATAGAGAGATGCATTGCAATAGAGAAAATCACTGATACAGCAAGAGAGGCAGAAATGTAGACAGATAGTCTCACATACAGAACAACAATATGGGGAGCACATAAGTGAGGGAAGAGACCATTTTAGAGGAAAAGGAGAAATAGAGCAAAGAGACTATAAGTGAGGTGGAGATGCAAAGAGAGAAGAGTCACATGGCAAGTTTGGAACAAGCCAACTTTGTATCATTGTGGTGGAATAATCTATTAGGAATTCATTGGTTGAGTTTAAATTCTACCTGAGCTGCAGAGAAAATCTGTTATTCTAGAGAAGTCATGTGACCACTATCATCCTTATTTCTCTCATTTATTTATTGGGCTGGATTTGATGGTTACTAATATACTTTGGCTCCTTAATCTTCTGACTGCCTGAGGGAAAAAAGAATTTCTTTTTGTTATAAAGCTTGGAGAGTGGGGAGACAGAGGGAGAGAGAGAGAGAAATGCAGAGAGAGAGAGAGAGAGAGAGAGAGAGAGAGAGAGAGAGAGAGAGAGAGAGAGAGAAACGCAGAGAGAAACGCAGAGATACATACATACATATATACATACATACATACAGAGAAAAAGAAAAAGAAAGAACCATTTGTTTATGGTTGGGAATAAGAGCAGGAAAAAAAGTTTCTGAGAAGGAGAGGGAATGAAAGACAGACAGTCTCACAGAGATGCAGAGCAAGAGAGTGTTAGTAAAATATAAAAGAATACCCTGAGATAGCTATGACAAGAGAAAAAAAAGAGGAAGGAAAGAGAACTGCATGTTAAAGAATAAGAAAAGAGACCCTTTTGGAAGGTAAATGAGGAGTAGAAAAAAGAGACCCCAGGCCAGGCTGAGAAGCAAAGGGAAGAGACACCTGGCAAGGGTGGAACAAGCCCTGTAGGTGACAAAGTAGTTTGACCATCCTTCTTAGAGTCCTACATGTAGTGCTGATAAGTTCTATTCCCCTGGACAACTCCTGCAACCACTGTCAGCCTCAGTTTTCTCCTTACTAACATAACTTTCTCCTTATGAACTTGGATTGAATTGCATCTAAAACTCTCCATCTTGATGATTTTCTGGGTGACAAAGAGAAAAATAAAGAATGTCCACTTTGGAATAAATTTGGACTGTGAACAAGACAGTTAAGGTGAACCAGATGAGAAGGGTGAGAGGGGAGAGAAGAAAATGTCCACAGGAAATACAAGTGTGTGAAGAACAAAGCAGTCAGGTCTACTGATAGACTCTTGTGGAAGTGAGAATGACCTGAGTACATGTCCCAGGTACCATTGCGAATAAATATTTGTTTCTTGGCCATTTAGGTCGTGTGTTTAGGCCTCTGACTTCTGTTATATTATAATGTAATTGGACTGCATGGCCCATATGGATCCTTCCATCTCTCAATGTCTCATCATGACCTGATTGATGTGTGTATTTCCTTCTTGAAGAGGACCATAACATCAGGAGGGTGATGCCATGTCAAGCGTCAAGCACAAGAATTGGTTTTGAGTGAGGGTGCCTGTGCTGTCTCTAGCCTCACATTCGTCTGTGATCCATCTGGCCATCGATGAATCAGGACAACTAAAGATGGTCCAGGATGAGTGGCAATAGGATGAAGTGACTTGTCCAAGGTCACACAACAGTGAGTAATTATTAAATGTCTGAATTTGGATTTGAACACCCATCCTCTTGACTTTGTCTGCAGGGCCACCTAACTGATCATGGGCATGAAAATTGAGAGAAAAAAAGAGTATTATAAAGTACCAAATCAAGTAAGGGTAAAAAATCCTTTCTAGAAGAAAATCTGAGTAAAGAGAGAGTTAAAAAGCAAAGAGGGGTAGACTAGGCAAACAAAGAGAGTGAGAAAGAAAAAAATATTTATTATTGGTTTATCATTGGGAGTAAATGGTGCAAGGCAATAAAGATTTGTTGAGGAACATGGAGGGGGAGAGAGAGAGAGAGAGAGAGAGAGAGAGAGAGAGAGAGAGAGCAAGAGAGTTAGACACAGAGACACAGAGAAAAACAAAAACATAGAGAAAAAGGGAATCCATTGATAATAGGCAAGGATTTCAGAGGAGAGTCCAGTGTGCAAAAGATACAGGAGACTCCACACAAGGGAGGATGCAAGAGGATGGAGCACCTGGCAACTGTAGTCAAAGCCAGATGGATTTCATAGGGGTTTGAGAACTATTCTTTTTTTAAAGAAAGATTTTATTTTGAACTTTACAATTTTCCCCCTAATCTTGCTTCCCTCTCCCACCCCCCAGAAGGCAGTCTTTACATTGGTTTCATGGTATATACTGATCTAAGTTGAATGTGATGAGAGAGAAATTATATCCTTAAGGAAGAACAATAAAGTATAAGAGATATCAAAATTACATAATAACACAACAGGGTTTTTCTTAAATTAAAGGTAATGGTCTTTGGTCTTTCTTCAAACTCCACAATTCTTTTTCTGGATACAGATGGTGGCCTTCATCTTGGATAGTCCAAAATTGCATCTGATTGTTGCACTGATGGAATGAGTACATCCATTAATGTTGAAAATCATCCCCATATTGTTGTTAGGGTGTACAGTGTTCTGGTTCTGCTCATCTCGCTCAGCATCAGTTCATGCAGATCCTTCCAGGCTTCCCTGAATTCCCATCCCTCCTGGTTTCTAATTGTACAATAGTGTTCCATGATATACATATACCACAATTTGTTGAGCTATTCCCCAATTGAAGGACATTCACTTAATTTCCAGTTCTTTGCCACCGCAAACAGGGATCGCAAAGGTGATCCTAGAAGTCATATGCAAATCATCCAAAACATCAAAGAAACGTAATATTCAAAGTGTTGCCTATATTAAATGTAAAGTAAAATTACAGACTGGCGATACATTTTGTATCAGAAGAAACAATTGAGACATTTCCTATCAGTGTTTTTGGTTCTGTGATATATAAATTCCTGGGGAAATACAGACCACAGTAGTTTCTGAACAGCAGGAAATCAAAATGAAGCTGATAACTTTAGCATAATGATTTTAAGTTTTACTGAAAACATTTAGATGTTTTGAATATATTGATGATCTAATGCCAAGGTGACACAAATAGCAGTTTGACTGTTTCCCTAGAAAGCCTTAGAAAGAGGATTCTGGTTTCTTCCCTGTCAAAATCCCCAGCCCACCTGAACCCAGCTTCATGGTGCTGAAATGTCTCAAATCCAAGTTTCTGGTTGATATTTTCTGCCTCTCTTCCTCCCTATCGTCTTCCCCATGACATTGTCTGCCTCTTGATCACTTTTCCTTCTTGTCTCTGTGCCTTATTGAAGCATGATTGCCACCTTCTTTCCCATTATCAATCGAAATTTCTCCTATTGTGTAAATAAAATCAGAAATTTTATGCCCATTTCAAACTTTCATTATGTAAACAGCAGTTCAGGAAGATAGATAGGAATCTCATAATTTGAAATATATTGGATGCCTATATATAACTGCTAACATAATACTAATTTTTTTCAAAAAATGAGGCAGAAACAAGATAGTTAAATAAATTCATGTAATTACCTAAGTTGTCCCACAAACTCCTCAAATAACTTTATTGCTTTATACTTCAAAAATTTTAATTTTAACAATTACCTGTAAAGATAATTATCAATATTCATTTTTGTAGCATTTTCCATTTCACATATTTCTGTCTCTCTCCCTTCTGATGATAGTAAGTAATCTGATATAGGATACACACACACACACACACACACACACACACACACACACACACACACAAATGTGCTACATATTTCCCTTTTAGTCATGTTGTAAAAGTAGAATCAGAGTAAAAGGGGAAAAATCAAGTTCTAAAATTTGAAAATCATATGCATTGGTCTGCAGACTCCATAGTTTTTTCTCTGGACCTGGATGGCATGTTCCATTTCAAGTCTTTTAGAATTGTCTTGGCTTAATGCACTGCTGAATGGAACTAAGTCTCTCATGCATGAGCATCATAAAATGTTGTTGTGACTGTGTATAATTTTCACCTGGTTCTCTACACTTCACTCAGCATCAGTTCATATATGCCTTTCCAGATTTTTCCAAAATTTTCCTGCTCATAATTCTTTACAAAGCAATAGTATTCTGTCACATTTATATATCACAACTTGTTCAGTCATTCCCAAATGGATGGATATCCTCTCCGTTTCCAATTTTTTGCCACTACAAAAAGAACTGCTATAAATATTTTTGTAAATGTGATTCTTTTCTCTTTTTTAATGATCTTTTTGAGATACAGACTTTGTAATGGCATTGTTGGATCAAAGGGTATGCATAATTCTGTTGTCCTTGCGGAGTAGTTCCATATTGCTCTCCAGAATCATTGGATCAGTTCACAACTCCACCAAAACTGTCTCTTACTTTTCCCACATTTATCATTCCTTGCATTTATCAGTTTAGTTGTATTGCTCAATCCGATAGTTACCTCAGTGTTATTTTAATTTGCATTTCTCTAAGCAAGAGTGATAAGGAACATTTCTTCATATGAATATAGACAGTTTTCCTTTGTTCATCTGAAAACTTCCTGTTTATATCCTTGCACCATTTATAAATTGGGACTTCACTTTTTATTTATTTGACTCTATTCAGTTTTGCATTTTTTGATGGTCTCTGTCTCTTCTTTGGTCATGCAATCCTTCCTTCTCCAAAGATGTGATAGATAAACTATGCTTTGATCTCATAATTGGCTTATTGCTATCTTTTATGTCATAATATTGTACCCAGTTCAACCTTATTTTGATATAGGGTGTGTGATGGTGACTTATGCCTGTTTCCTGCCATATTATTTTACAGTATTCCCAGCATATTTATCAAATAACTGTTTTAATCCCCAAATCTAGGGCCATTGAGTTTATCAAACCATAAATACTATATTGATTTTCTACTTCTTTTGAACTCATTCCATTCCTCTAGTTCATTATTCTATTTATTAAGGAGTATCAAATGGTTTTGGTAATTGCTGTTTTATAATGTAACACTAAATCTTGTATGGCTAAGCCACCATCCTGTGCAGTATTTTCATTGATTCTCTTGATATTCTTGAATTTTTATTGCTCCACATCAATTAATTTGCCATATTTTTCTAATTCTATAAAATGATTTTTAGTTATTTGATAGCTAATGCCATGAATACATAATGCAACTGGGGAAGAATTGAAGGACAAATCTTTTAAAGCATGATTTGAGGTCTGCAAATGCTGTAACACCATTGTCTTCATTTCTTTTCTTTTCATGAATTCTGTTAATGCTCTAGATATATAACTTCCTCCAATTTCTTTTTTTTTTTAACATGCTTTGCAAAGTATATTCTTTTTTCATTAATTTATTTTATATTATTACAATGATCTTTTTGTGAGAGTAAACATAAACCTGCTCCACTCTGGCAAAAATTGAGAAAGCTCAAGAATAATGAGAGAGAAAAAAATGTACTTCAGTCTGATTTCAGATTCCAATGACTCTCTCCATGGGATGAAGTGCCGTCTTTATCGTCAGTCCACCAGAGAAGTTGCTTCAATATTTTTCCCATAGCTGCTATTAGTAGCTTTATTTCCCTCCATGCTATGCCTCCCCACTCTCATTTATTCTATTATCTCTCTCTGTTCTGCCTGTCTGTGTTCAAAAGTGTCTTGTGTCTGAGTACCCTCTCCCACACTCTTCCCATTTTTTCTGTCACCTACTCTGCTTTCTCTCCCCCATTCCCTCTTAACCCATCCTTTTCCTCTCACTTTTCTCTAGGGTATGATAGATTTCTATACCCTATTAAGTGTGTATATTATTTACTCTCTGAGCCATTTCTGATGAGAATAAAGGCTCACTCATTCTGCCTCACCATCCCCCATTCCACTTCATTGGAAAAACTTTATCTTGGCTCCTTCTTACTCTCCTTTCACTTTCACCCAGTACTGTCCTTTATCATCCATTGACTGCATCTTTTTACTATATCATACAATTAGGTTCTGTTCCTACCTGTGCCTTTTCCATATAGGCTCATTCTACCTGCTCACATAAATGAGAAAGTTCATATGAGTTATCAGTATCTTCATCCCACTCAGAGTTCAACATCACTAATTTCTTCAAAATTAGCCCTTCTGGTCCACCCTCTCTCTGGTTCCCCCAAGTCCAGTACTTGGAGATCAGACTGGCTCTTCAGGTCTGGATGTTTCAAAAGGAAAATTTGAAAGTCCCCCGTTTCATTGAAAATCCATCTTTTCCCCTGAAAGAGGATGTTCAGTTTTGCTGGGTAGTTGATTCTCAGTTGTAAACCAAGATATTTTGCCTTCCAGAATACCATTTTCTAAGCCCATAAGCCATTAATGTGGATGCTGCTAGATTCTGTGTAGTCCTGACTATAGAGCCACAGTAGTTGAATTCTTTTTTTTAGCCAGCTTTTAGTATTATCTCTTTGACTTGGGAGATTGGGAATTTGGTTATAATATTCCTGGAAGTTTTTCTTTTGGGATCTTTTTCAGTAGGTTATCAGTGAATTCCCTCCGTTTCTATTTTAACCTCTACTTCTAGGATCTCAGGGCAATTTTTCTGTAATATTTATTGAAAAATGAAGTCTAGGATCTTTTCCTGGTCATGACTTTCAGGTAGCCCCAAAATTATTAAGTTATCTCCTGTTTTTGAGGTTGGTTGTATTTCGTAGGAGATATTTTACATTTTCTTCTAAGTTTTGATTTTTTTGGAATATTTGATTTCTTCCTGATTTCTTGCAAAGTCATCAGTTTCCTTTAGTTCTATTCTACATTTGAAGGAGTAATTTTATTCAGAGAACTTTTTTATCACCTTTTCCAACTGACCAATTTTCCTTTTTAAGGCATTCCTCTCTTCATTTGCCTTTTTCTGTTGCTTTTTCCATTTGGCCTAAACTCCTTTTTAACATAGTAGTTTCTTCGTTATCCTTTTGTATTTCATTCACCAAGTTGCTGATCTGGTTTTCATGATTTATCTGCATTACTCTCCTTTCTCCTCCCAGTATTTTCTCTAACTCCTTTAATTGCTTTTTTATTTTTTATTTTTTTATTTAATATTTAGTCTCATTTTGTACAAATAATGTTTTTTTACACTAATAAAATATTTTTGTTTAAGAGTAAATGAAATACCCCTCCCCCCACAAATATAGACTTGCTTGAGCGATAAAGTAAAGGGGAGAGAAAAAAATTAAAATAAAAAAAGTAATAGTAATAATTGTAGATATGTCCAGGTGTTGCAACGGACGGAGTACCAGCCCTAGAGCCACGAGCACCTGAGCCCACATCTGGCCCAGTACACCCAACAATCACCCAGCCGTGTGACATACAAGCCACCTGAACCCCACTGCCCTGCAAAAAGCAAAAAAAAAAAAAAAAGAAAAAAAAGACCCAAAATAAAATAAGATAATAATAATAGTAGGGGTGGGTGGGTGGCAGGCAAAGCATTGGTCCTTGAGCCAGGCGCACCTGGGTCCAAATCCGGCCTCAGACACCAAAAGATCACCCTGCTATGGGGCCCAAGGCAGGCCACGCAGCCCCATTTGCCCTGCATTCCCCCCCCCAAAATAATAATGTTAAAAAATATGTTTGAGTCTTTCTTCCAACACCAACAACTCTGTCACAGGTGGATCACATTCTTTACGATCAGTCCATCGCAAAAGTTATTTCCATATTTTTCCAACTTGGCCATTGCTGATCGCAACTCCCTCCTTTCGTATTTCTCTACTACCATGTACTATATTTTCTCTCTCCTTTCACTCTGACTCTGCTGTAGGGTAGTTGAGTGGCGCAGCAGACAGATCCCCGGTTCTGGGGCCAAGAGGCCCTGAGCCCCCGTACCACCCCTTAGGCCCAGCATCTATCCGGCCCTATTTTGTCTTCAAATTCAGCTTACTCCTGTGCTTCAACTATAAAAGCACCCTCTACCTGCTCTATTAACTGAGAAGTTTCATATGAGTATTATCAGTGTCATTTTTCTATACAGGAATACATGCAGTTCATCATCATTAAGTCCCTCCTATTTTCCCCTTCTCCTCCAATCACTGTGCTTCACCTGAGTCCTCTATCTGCAGATGAAACTTTTTGTTCAGCTCTGGCCATTCCATCAGGAACATTTGAAATTCCCCTGGTTCATTGAAAGTCCATCTTTTTCCCTGGAAGAGAACATTCAGCCTTGCTGGGCAGTTGATTCTTGTCTGCATTCTAAGCTCTTTTGCCTTCCTGTATATTATATTCCAAGATCTACGAGCTTCCAGTGTAGTGCCTGCTAACTCCTGTGTGATACTGACTGCAGCTCCATGATATTTGAACTGTGTCCTCCTGGCTGCTTGTAATATTTTCTCTTTGACTTGGGAGTTCTGGAACTTGGCTATAATATTCCTAGGGGTTGGCTTTTTGGGATCTCTTTCTTGGGGGGATCAGTGGATTCTCTCCATTTCTATTTTGCCCTCTGCTTCTAGAATATCAGGACAATGTTCCTGTAGTAATTCTTTGAAAATGATGTCAAGGGTCTTTTCCTGATCATGACTTTCAGGTATTCCAATAATTTTTAAATAATCTTTCCTAAGTCTGTTTTCAATATCAGTTGTTTTTTCAATGAGATATTTCACATTTTCGTCTAATTTTTCATATTTTTGGTTTTGAAGTATTGATTCCTGATTTCTGGTAAATTCATCA
>NW_027422399.1:0-108881 GCF_037893015.1 Macrotis lagotis
AAGGCAAGGCACGGTGAGGCAAGGCAACAAATTCACGCACGGCTAGGCAATGAACGGCAAGGCAAGGAAAGGGTAACGCAAGGCAAGGCAAAGTTGAGGCAAGGCAAGGCTAATGCACGACAACGCAGGGCTAGGCAATGCACGGCAAGGCAAGGAAAGGGTAACGCAAGGGAAGGCACGGTCAGACGAGGCAAGGCTAAGGCACGACAACGCAAGGCTAGGCAATGCAAGGAAAGGCAAGGAAAGAGTAACGGAAGGCAAGGAAGGCAAGGCAAAGCACGGCAACGCAAGCAAGGCTATAGCACGGTGAAACAAGGCTATGGCACTACAACGCACGGTTAGGCAATGCAAGGAAAGGCAAGGAAGATGTAACGCAAGGCAAGGCACTGTCAGGCGAGGCAAGGCTAAGGCACGACAACGCAAGGGTAGGCAGTGCACGGTAAGGCAAGGAAAGAGTAACGGAAGGAAAGGAAGGCAAGGCAAATCCAGGCAAGGAAAGTGTAACAAAAGGCACGGCCCGGCAAGGGGAAACAAGGCTAAGGCACGACAACGCACGGGTAGGCAATGCACGGCAAGGCAAGGAAAGGGTAACGCAAGGCAAGGCACGGTGAGGCATGGCAAGGCTAATGCACGAAAACGCACGGCTAGGCAATGCACGAGAAGGCAAGGAAAGGCTAACGCAAGGCAAGGCACGGTCAGGCGAGGCAAGTCTAAGGCAAGACAACGCAAGGCTAGGCAATGCACGGAAGGCAAGCAAAGAGTAACGGAAGGCAAGGAAGGCAAGGGAAAGCAAGGCAAGGCAAGGGTAACGGAAGGAACGGCACGGCAAGGGGAAACAAGGCTAAGGCACGACAACGCAGGACTAGGCAATGCACGGCAATGCAAGGAAAGGGTAACGCAAGGCCAGGCACGGTAAGGGGAAACAAGGCTAAGGCACGACAACGCAGTGCTAGGCAATGCACGGCAAGGCAAGGAAAGGGTAACGCAAGGCAAGGCACTGTCAGGCGAGGCAAGGCTAAGGCACGACAAGGCACGGCTAGGCTGTGCACGGCTAGGCAAGGAAAGAGTAACGGAAGGAAAGGTAGGGAAGGCAAAGCAAGGAAAGTCAAGGGTAACGGAAGGCACGGCACCGCAAGGGGAAACAAGGCTAATGCACGACAACGCAAGGCTAGGCAGTGCACGGTAAGGCAAAGAAAGGGTAACGCAAGGCAAGGCACTGTCAGGCGAGGCAAGGCTAAGGCACGACAAGGCACGGCTAGGCTGTGCACGGCTAGGCAAGGAAAGAGTAACGGAAGGCAAGGAACGCAAGGGAAAGCAAGGCAAGGCAAGGGTAACGGAAGGCACGGCACCGCAAGGGGAAACAAGGCTAAGGCACGACAACGCACAGCTAGGGAATCCACGGATAGGGAATGAAAGGGTTACGCAAGGCAAGGCACGGTGAGGCAAGGCAAGGCTAATGCACGACAACGCACTTCTAGGCAATGCACGGCAAGGCAAGGAAAGGCTAACGCAAGGCAAGGCACGGTCATGCGAGGCAAGGCTAAGGCACGAAAACGCAAGGCTAGGCAATGCACGGAAGGCAAGCAAAGAGTAACGGAAGGCAAGGAAGGCAAGGGAAAGCAAGGCAAGGCAAGGGTAACGGGAGGAACTGCACGGCAAGGGGAAACAAGGCTAAGGCACGACAACGCACGGCTAGGCGATGCACGGCAATGCAAGGAAAGGGTAACGCAAGGCAAGGCACGGTTGGGCAAGGCAAGGCTAATGCACGACAACGCACGGCTAGGCAATGCACGGCAAGGCAAGGAAAGGGTAACGCAAGGGAAGGCACGGTCAGACGAGGCAAGGCTAAGGCACGACAACGCAAGGCTAGGCAATGCACGGAAGGCAAGCAAAGAGTAACGGAAGGCAAGGAAGGCAAGGGAAATCAAGGCAAGGCAAGGGTAACAGAAGGAACGGCTAGGCAAGGGGAAACAAGGCTAAGGCACGGCAACGCAAGGATAGGCAATGCACGGCCAGCCAAGGAAAGGGTAACGCAAGGCAAGGCACGGTCAATCAAGGCAAGGCTAATGCACGACAACGCAAGGCTAGGCAGTGCACGGTAAGGCAAGGAAAGAGTAACGGAAGGAAAGGAAGGCAAGGCAAATCCACGCAAGGCAAGTGTAACAAAAGGCACGGCACGGCAAGGGGAAACAAGGCTAAGGCACGACAACGCACGGCTAGGCAATGCACGGCAAGGCAAGGAAACGGTAACGCAAGGCAAGGCACGGTGAGGCAAGGCAAGGCTAATTCACGACAACGCACGGCTAGGCAATGCACGGCAAGGCAAGGAAAGGTTAACGCAAGGCAAGGCACGGTCAGGCGAGCAAGGCGAAGGCACGACAACGCAAGGCTAGGCAATGCACGGAAGGCAAGCAAAGAGTAACGGAAGGCAAGGAAGGGAAGGCAAAGCAAGGCAAGGCAAGTGTAACAAAAGGCACGGCACGGCAAGGGGAACCAAGGCTAAGGCACGACAACGCAGGACTAGGCAATGCACGGCAAGGCAAGGAAAGGGTAACGCAAGGGAAGGCACGGTGAGGCAAGGCAATGCTAATGCACGACAACGCACGGATAGGCAATGCACGGCAAGGTAAAGAAAGAGTAACCGAAGGCAAGGAAGGCAAGGCAAAGCATGGCAACGCAAGCAATGCTAAGGCAAGGTGAAACAAGGCTAAGGCACGAGAACGCACGGTTAGGCAATGCACGGCAAGGCAAGGAAGGGGTAAAGCAAGGCAAGGCACTGACAGGCGAGGCAAGGCTAAGGCACGACAACGCACGGCTAGGCAATGCACGGCAAGGCAAGGAAAGGGTAAAGCAAGGCAAGGCACGGTCAGGCGAGGCAAGGCTAAGGAATGACAACGCAAGGCTAGGCAATGCACGGAAGGGAAGCAAAGAGTAACGGAAGGCAAGGAATGCAAGGCAAAGCAAGGCAACGCAAGCAAGGCTATGGCAAGGTGAAAAAAGGCTAAGGCACGACAACGCAAGGCTAGGCAATCCACGGAAGGCAAGCAAAGAGTAACGGAAGGCAAGGAAGGCAAGGGAAAGCAAGGCAAGGCAAGGGTAACGGAAGGAAACGCACGGCAAGGGGAAACAAGGCTAAGGCACGACAACGCAAGCCTAGGCAGTGCACGGTAAGGCAAGGAAAGAGTAACGGAAGGAAAGGAAGGCAAGGCAAATCCAGGCAAGGCAAGTGTAACAAAAGGCACGGCACGGCAAGGGGAAACAAGGCTAAGGCACGACAACGCACGGCTAGGCAATGCACGGCAAGGCAAGGAAAGGGTAACGCAAGGCAAGGCACGGTGAGGCAAGGCAAGGCTAATTCACGACAACGCACGGCTAGGCAATGCACGGCAAGGCAAGGAAAGGCTAACGCAAGGCAAGGCACGGTCAGGCGAGGCAAGGCTAAGGCACGACAACGCAAGGCTAGGCAATGCACGGAAGCCAAGCAAAGAGTAACGGAAAGCAAGGAAGGCAAGGGAAAGCAAGGCAAGGCAATGGTAACGGAAGGAACGGCACGGCAAGGAGAAACAAGGCTAAGGCACGACAACGCAGGACTAGGCAATGCACGGCAAGGCAAGGAAAGGGTAACGCAAGGCAAGGCACTGTCAGGCGAGGGAAGGCTAATGCACGACAACGCAAGGCTAGGCAGTGCACGGCTAGGCAGGGAAAGAGAAACGGAAGGAAAGGAAGGCAAGGCAAAGCAAGGTAGGGCAAGTGTAAGCAACGACAACGCAAGGCTAGGCAATGCACGGAAGGCGGTAACAGAAGGCAAGGAAATGCAAGGCAAAGGCACGAGGCAACGCAAGCAAGGCTATGGCAAGGTGAAAAAAGGCTAAAGCACTACAACGCAAGGCTAGGCAATGCACGGAAGGTAAGCAAAGAGTACCGGAAGGCAAGGAAGGCAAGGGAAAGCAAGGCAAGGCAAGGGTAACGGAAGGAACGGCACGGCAAGGGGAAACAAGGCTAAGGCACGACAACGCAGGACTAGGCAATGCACGGCAATGCAAGGAAAGGGTAACGCAAGGCCAGGCACGGTAAGGGGAAACAAGGCTAAGGCACGACAACGCAGTGCTAGGCAATGCACGGCAAGGCAAAGAAAGGGTAACGCAAGGCAAGGCACTGTCAGGCGAGGCAAGGCTACTGCACGACAACGCAAGGCTAGGCAGTGCACGGCTAGGCAAGGAAAGAGTAACGGAAGGAAAGGTAGGGAAGGCAAAGCAAGGAAAGTCAAGGGTAACGGAAGGAACGGCACGGCAAGGGGAAACAAGTGTAAGGCACGACAACGCACGGCTAGGCAATGCACGGCAACACAAGGAAAGGGTAACGCAAGGCAAGGAATTGTCAGGCGAGGCAAGGCTAAGGCACGACAACGCAAGGCTAGGCAATGCAAGGAAGGCAAGCAAAGAGTACCGGAAGGCAAGGAAGGCAAGGGAAAGCAAGGCAAGGCAAGGGTAACGGAAGGAACGGCACGGCAAGGGGAAACAAGGCTCAGGCACGACAACGCCCGACTAGGCAATGCACGGCAATGCAAGGAAAGGGTAACGCAAGGCAAGGCACTGTCAGGCGAGGCAAGGCTAAGGCACGACAAGGCACGGCTAGGCTGTGCACGGCTAGGCAAGGAAAGAGTAAAGGAAGGCAAGGAACGCAAGGGAAAGCAAGGCAAGGCAAGGGTAACGGAAGGCACGGCACCGCAAGGGGAAACAAGGCTAAGGCACGACAACGCACAGCTAGGGAATCCACGGATAAGGAATGAAAGGGTAACGCAAGGCAAGGCACGGTTGGGCAAGGCAAGGCTAATGCACGACAACGCACGGCTAGGCAATGCACGGCAAGGCAAGGAAAGGGTAACGCAAGGGAAGGCACGGTCAGACGAGGCAAGGCTAAGGCACGACAACGCAAGGCTAGGCAATGCACGGAAGGCAAGCAAAGAGTAACGGAAGGCAAGGAAGGCAAGGGAAATCAAGGCAAGGCAAGGGTAACAGAAGGAACGGCTAGGCAAGGGGAAACAAGGCTAAGGCACGGCAACGCAAGGATAGGCAATGCACGGCCAGCCAAGGAAAGGGTAACGCAAGGCAAGGCACGGTCAATCAAGGCAAGGCTAATGCACGACAACGCAAGGCTAGGCAGTGCACGGTAAGGCAAGGAAAGAGTAACGGAAGGAAAGGAAGGCAAGGCAAATCCACGCAAGGCAAGTGTAACAAAAGGCACGGCACGGCAAGGGGAAACAAGGCTAAGGCACGACAACGCACGGTTAGGCAATGCACGGCAAGGCAAGGAAAGGGTAAAGCAAGGGAAGGCACGGTCAGGCGAGATAAGGCTAAGGCACGACAACGCACGGCTAGGCAAGGCACGGCAAGGCAAGGAAAGGGTAACGCAAGGCAAGGCACGGTCAGGCGAGGCAAGGCTAAGGAATGACAACGCAAGGCTAGGCAATGCACGGAAGGGAAGCAAAGAGTAACGGAAGGCAAGGAATGCAAGGCAAAGCAAGGCAACGCAAGCAAGGCTATGGCAAGGTGAAAAAAGGCTAAGGCACGACAACGCAAGGCTAGGCAATCCACGGAAGGCAAGTAAAGAGTAACGGAAGGCAAGGAAGGCAAGGGAAAGCAAGGCAAGGCAAGGGTAACGGAAGGAAACGCACGGCAAGGGGAAACAAGGCTAAGGCACGACAACGCAAGCCTAGGCAGTGCACGGTAAGGCAAGGAAAGAGTAACGGAAGGAAAGGAAGGCAAGGCAAATCCAGGCAAGGCAAGTGTAACAAAAGGCACGGCACGGCAAGGGGAAACAAGGCTAAGGCACGACAACGCACGGCTAGGCAATGCACGGCAAGGCAAGGAAAGGGTAACGCAAGGCAAGGCACGGTTGAGGCAAGGCAAGGCTAATGCACGACAACGCACGGCTAGGCAATGCACGGCAAGGCAAGGAAAGGGTAACGCAAGGCAAGGCACGGTGAGGCAAGGCAAGGAAGGCACGACAACGCAAGGCTAGGCAATGCACGGAAGGCAAGCAAAGAGTAACGGAAAGCAAGGAAGGCAAGGGAAAGCAAGGCAAGGCAAGGGTAACGGAAGGAACGGCACGGCAAGGGGAAACAAGGCTAAGGCACGACAACGCAGGACTAGGCAATGCACGGCAAGGCAAGGAAAGGGTAACGCAAGGCAAGGCACTGTCAGGCGAGGGAAGGCTAATGCACGACAACGCAAGGCTAGGCAGTGCACGGTAAGGCAAGGAAAGAGTAACGGAAGGAAAGGAAGCCAAGGCAAATCCAGGCAAGGCAAGTGTAACAAAAGTCACGGCACGGCAAGGGGAAACAAGGCTAAGGCACGACAACGCACGGCTAGGCAATGCACGGCAAGGCAAGGAAAGGGTAACGCAAGGCAAGGCACGGTGAGGCAAGGCAAGGCTAATTCACGACAAAGCACGGCTAGGCAATGCACGGCAAGGCAAGGAAAGGCTAACGCAAGGCAAGGCACGGTCAGGCGAGCAAGGCGAAGGCACGACAACGCAAGGCTAGGCAATGCACGGAAGGCAAGCAACGAGTAACGGAAGGCAAGGAAGGGAAGGCAAAGCAAGGCAAGGCAAGTGTAACAAAAGGCACGGCACGGCAAGGGGAACCAAGGCTAAGGCACGACAACGCAGGACTAGGCAATGCACGGCAAGGCAAGGAAAGGGTAACGCAAGGCAAGGCACGGTGAGGCAAGGCAAGGCTAATGCACGACAACGCACGGATAGGCAATGCACGGCAAGGTAAAGAAAGAGTAACCGAAGGCAAGGAAGGCAATGGAAAGCATGGCAACGCAAGCAATGCTAAGGCAAGGTGAAACAAGGCTAAGGCACGAGAACGCACGGTTTAGGCAATGCACGGCAAGGCAAGGAAGGGGTAACGCAAGGCAAGGCACAGACAGGCGAGGCAAGGCTAAGGCACGACAACGCACGGCTAGGCAATGCACGGCAAGGCAAGGAAAGGGTAAAGCAAGGCAAGGCACGGTCAGGCGAGGCAAGGCTAAGGAATGACAACGCAAGGCTAGGCAATGCACGGAAGGGAAGCAAAGAGTAACGGAAGGCAAGGAATGCAAGGCAAAGCAAGGCAACGCAAGCAAGGCTATGGCAAGGTGAAAAAAGGCTAAGGCACGACAACGCAAGGCTAGGCAATCCACGGAAGGCAAGCAAAGAGTAACGGAAGGCAAGGAAGGCAAGGGAAAGCAAGGCAAGGCAAGGGTAACGGAAGGAAACGCACGGCAAGGGGAAACAAGGCTAAGGCACGACAACGCAAGCCTAGGCAGTGCACGGTAAGGCAAGGAAAGAGTAACGGAAGGAAAGGAAGGCAAGGCAAATCCAGGCAAGGCAAGTGTAACAAAAGGCACGGCACGGCAAGGGGAAACAAGGCTAAGGCACGACAACGGACGGCTAGGCAATGCACGGCAAGGCAAGGAAAGGGTAACGCAAGGCAAGGCACGGTGAGGCAAGGCAAGGCAAATTCACGACAACGCATGGCTAGGCAATGCACGGCAAGGCAAGGAAAGGCTAACGCAAGGCAAGGCACGGTCAGGCGAGGCAAGGCTAAGGCACGACAACGCAAGGCTAGGCAATGCACGGCAAGGCAAGGAAAGCCTAACGCAAGGCAAGGCACGGTCAGGCGAGGCAAGGCTAAGGCACGACAACGCAAGGCTAGGCAATGCACGGAAGGCAAGCAAAGAGTAACGGAGGGCAAGGAAGTCAAGGCAAAGCAAGGCAACGCAAGGAAGGCTATGGCAAGGTGAAACAAGGCTAAGGCAAGACAATGCAAGGCTAGGGAGTGCACGGCTAGGCAAGGAAAGAGTAACGGAAGGCAAGCAAGGCAAGGGAAAGCAAGGCAAGGCAAGGGTAACGGAAGGCACGGCACCGCAAGGGGAAACAAGGCTAAGGCACGACAACGCACAGCTAGGGAATCCACGGATAGGGAATGAAAGGGTAACGCAAGGCAAGTCACGGTGAGGCAAGGCAAGGCTAATGCACGACAATGCACGGATAGGCAATGCACGGCAAGGCAAGGAAAGGGTAACGCAAGGGAAGGCACGGTCAGGCGAGGCAAGGCTAAGGCACGACAACGCAAGGCTAGGCAATGCACGGAAGGCAAGCAAAGAGAAACGGAAGGCAAGGAAGGCAAGGGAAACCAAGGCAAGGCAAGGGTAACGGAAGGAACGGCTCGGCAAGGGGAAACAAGGCTAAGGCACGGCAACGCACGGCTAGGCAATGCACGGGCAGGCAAGGAAAGGGTAACGCAAGGCAAGGCACTGTCAGGCGAGGCAAGGCTAAGGCACGACAATCGCAAGGCTAGGCAGTGCACGGCTTCGCAAGGAAAGAGTAACGGAAGGAACGGAAGGCAAGGCAAAGGAAGGCAAGGCAAATGTAACAAAAGGCACGGCACGGCAAGGGGAAACAAGGCTAAGGCACGGCAACGCAAGGCTAGGCAATGCACGGAAAGGCAAGGAAAGGATAACGGCAGGCAAGGCACGGTCAGGCAAGGCAAGGCAAATGCACGACAAGGCACGGCTAGGCAATGCACGGCAAGGCAAGGAAAGGGTAACGCAAGGCAAGGCACGGTCAGGCGAGGCAAGGCTAAGGCACGACAACGCAAGGCTAGGCAATGCACGGAAGGCAAGCAAAGAGTAACGGAAGGCAAGGAAGGCAAGGGAAAGCAAGGCAAGGCAAGGGTAACGGAAGGAACGGCACGGCAAGGGGAAACAAGGCTAAGGCACGACAACGCACGGCTAGGCAATGCACGGCAAGGCAAGGAAAGGGTAACGCACGGCAAGGCACGTGTAGGCGAGGCAAGGCTAAGGCACGACAACGCAAGGGTAGGCAATGCACAAGGCAAACAAAGAGTAACGGAATCCAAGGAATGCAAGGCAAAGCAAGGCAACGCAAGCAAGGCTATGGCAAGGTGAAAAAAGGCTAAGGCACGACCACGCAAGGCTAGGCAATGCACGGAAGGCAAGCAAAGAGTAACGGAAGGCAAGGAAGGCAAGGGAAATCAAGGCAAGGCAAGGGTAACAGAAGGAACGGCTAGGCAAGGGGAAACAAGGCTAAGGCACGGCAACGCAAGGATAGGCAATGCACGGCCAGCCAAGGAAAGGGTAACGCAAGGCAAGGCACGGTCAATCAAGGCAAGGCTAATGCACGACAACTCAAGGCTAGGCAGTGCACGGTATGGCAAGGAAAGAGTAACGGAAGGAAAGGAAGGCAAGGCAAATCCACGCAAGGCAAGTGTAACAAAAGGCACGGCACGGCAAGGGGAAACAAGGCTAAGGCACGACAACGCACGGCTAGGCAATGCACGGCAAGGCAAGGAAACGGTAACGCAAGGCAAGGCACGGTGAGGCAAGGCAAGGCTAATTCACGACAACGCACGGCTAGGCAATGCACGGCAAGGCAAGGAAAGGTTAACGCAAGGCAAGGCACGGTCAGGCGAGCAAGGCGAAGGCACGACAACGCAAGGCTAGGCAATGCACGGAAGGCAAGCAACGAGTAACGGAAGGCAAGGAAGGGAAGGCAAAGCAAGGCAAGGCAAGTGTAACAAAAGGCACGGCACGGCAAGGGGAACCAAGGCTAAGGCACGACAACGCAGGACTAGGCAATGCACGGCAAGGCAAGGAAAGGGTAACGCAAGGCAAGGCACGGTGAGGCAAGGCAAGGCTAATGCACGACAACGCACGGATAGGCAATGCACGGCAAGGTAAAGAAAGAGTAACCGAAGGCAAGGAAGGCAAGGCAAAGCATGGCAACGCAAGCAATGCTAAGGCAAGGTGAAACAAGGCTAAGGCACGAGAACGCACGGTTAGGCAATGCACGGCAAGGCAAGGAAGGGGTAACGCAAGGCAAGGCACTGACAGGCGAGGCAAGGCTAAGGCACGACAACGCACGGCTAGGCAATGCACGGCAAGGCAAGGAAAGGGTAAAGCAAGGCAAGGCACGGTCAGGCGAGGCAAGGCTAAGGAATGACAACGCAAGGCTAGGCAATGCACGGAAGGCAAGCAAAGAGTAACGGAAGGCAAGGAATGCAAGGCAAAGCAAGGCAACGCAAGCAAGGCTATGGCAAGGTGAAAAAAGGCTAAGGCACGACAACGCAAGGCTAGGCAATCCACGGAAGGCAAGCAAAGAGTAACGGAAGGCAAGGAAGGCAAGGGAAAGCAAGGCAAGGCAAGGGTAACGGAAGGAAACGCACGGCAAGGGGAAACAATGCTAAGGCACGACAACGCAAGCCTAGGCAGTGCACGGTAAGGCAAGGAAGTAACGGAAGGCAAGGAAGGCAAGGGAAATCAAGGCAAGGCAAGTGTAACAAAAGGCACGGCACGGCAAGGGGAAACAAGGCTAAGGCACGACAACGGACGGCTAGGCAATGCACGGCAAGGCAAGGAAAGGGTAACGCAAGGCAAGGCACGGTGAGGCAAGGCAAGGCAAATTCACGACAACGCATGGCTAGGCAATGCACGGCAAGGCAAGGAAAGGCTAACGCAAGGCAAGGCACGGTCAGGCGAGGCAAGGCTAAGGCACGACAACGCAAGGCTAGGCAATGCACGGAAGCCAAGCAAAGAGTAACGGAAAGCAAGGAAGGCAAGGGAAAGCAAGGCAAGGCAAGGGTAACGGAAGGAACGGCACGGCAAGGAGAAACAAGGCTAAGGCACGACAACGCAGGACTAGGCAATGCACGGCAAGGCAAGGAAAGGGTAACGCAAGGCAAGGCACTGTCAGGCGAGGGAAGGCTAATGCACGACAACGCAAGGCTAGGCAGTGCACGGCTAGGCAGGGAAAGAGAAACGGAAGGAAAGGAAGGCAAGGCAAAGCAAGGTAGGGCAAGTGTAACAAAAGGCACGGCACGGTAAGGGGAAACAAGGCTAAGGCACGACAACGCAGGGCTAGGCAATGCACGGCAAGGCAAGGAAAGGGTAACGCAAGGCAAGGCACGGTGAGGCATGGCAAGGCTAATGCACGAAAACGCACGGCTAGGCAATGCACGAGAAGGCAAGGAAAGGCTAACGCAAGGCAAGGCACGGTCAGGCGAGGCAAGTCTAAGGCAAGACAACGCAAGGCTAGGCAATGCACGGAAGGCAAGCAAAGAGTACCGGAAGGCAAGGAAGGCAAGGGAAAGCAAGGCAAGGCAAGGGTAACGGAAGGAACGGCACGGCAAGGGGAAACAAGGCTAAGGCACGACAACGCAGGACTAGGCAATGCAAGGCAATGCAAGGAAAGGGTAACGCAAGGCCAGGCACGGTAAGGGGAAACAAGGCTAAGGCACGACAACGCAGTGCTAGGCAATGCACGGCAAGGCAAAGAAAGGGTAACGCAAGGCAAGGCACTGTCAGGCGAGGCAAGGCTACTGCACGACAATGCAAGGCTAGGCAGTGCACGGCTAGGCAAGGAAAGAGTAACGGAAGGAAAGGTAGGGAAGGCAAAGCAAGGAAAGTCAAGGGTAACGGAAGGAACGGCACGGCAAGGGGAAACAAGTCTAAGGCACGACAACGCACGGCTAGGCAATGCACGGCAACGCAAGGAAAGGGTAACGCAAGGCAAGGAATTGTCAGGCGAGGCAAGGCTAAGGCACGACAACGCAAGGCTAGGCAATGCAAGGAAGGCAAGCAAAGAGTACCGGAAGGCAAGGAAGGCAAGGGAAAGCAAGGCAAGGCAAGGGTAACGGAAGGAACGGCACGGCAAGGGGAAACAAGGCTCAGGCACGACAACGCCGGACTAGGCAATGCACGGCAATGCAAGGAAAGGGTAACGCAAGGCAAGGCACTGTCAGGCGAGGCAAGGCTAAGGCACGACAAGGCACGGCTAGGCTGTGCACGGCTAGGCAAGGAAAGAGTAAAGGAAGGCAAGGAACGCAAGGGAAAGCAAGGCAAGACAAGGGTAACGGAAGGCACGGCACCGCAAGGGGAAACAAGGCTAAGGCACGACAACGCACAGCTAGGGAATCCACGGATAGGGAATGAAAGGGTTACGCAAGGCAAGGCACGGTGAGGCAAGGCAAGGCTAATGCACGACAACGCACTTCTAGGTAATGCACGGCAAGGCAAGGAAAGGCTAACGCAAGGCAAGGCACGGTCAGGCGAGGCAAGGCTAAGGCACGAAAACGCAAGGCTAGGCAATGCACGGAAGGCAAGCAAAGAGTAACGGAAGGCAAGGAAGGCAAGGGAAAGCAAGGCAAGGCAAGGGTAACGGGAGGAACTGCACGGCAAGGGGAAACAAGGCTAAGGCACGGCAATGCACGGCTAGGCGATGCACGGCAATGCAAGGAAAGGGTAACGCAAGGCAAGGCACGGTTGGGCAAGGCAAGGCTAATGCACGAAAACGCACGGCTAGGCAATGCACGGCATGGCAAGGAAAGGGTAACGCAAGGGAAGGCACGGTCAGACGAGGCAAGGCTAAGGCACGACAACGCAAGCCTAGGCAGTGCACGGTAAGGCAAGGAAGTAACGGAAGGCAAGGAAGGCAAGGGAAATCAAGGCAAGGCAAGGGTAACAGAAGGAACGGCTCAGCAAGGGGAAACAAGGCTAAGGCACGGCAACGCAAGGATAGGCAATGCACGGCCAGCCAAGGAAAGGGTAACGCAAGGCAAGGCACGGTCAATCAAGGCAAGGCTAATGCACGACAACGCAAGGCTAGGCAGTGCACGGTAAGGCAAGGAAAGAGTAACGGAAGGAAAGGAAGGCAAGGCAAATCCACGCAAGGCAAGTGTAACAAAAGGCACGGCACGGCAAGGGGAAACAAGGCTAAGGCACGACAACGCACGGCTAGGCAATGCACGGCAAGGCAAGGAAACGGTAACGCAAGGCAAGGCACGGTGAGGCAAGGCAAGGCTAATTCACGACAACGCACGGCTAGGCAATGCACGGCAAGGCAAGGAAAGGTTAACGCAAGGCAAGGCACGGTCAGGCGAGCAAGGCGAAGGCACGACAACGCAAGGCTAGGCAATGCACGGAAGGCAAGCAAAGAGTAACGGAAGGCAAGGAAGGGAAGGCAAAGCAAGGCAAGGCAAGTGTAACAAAAGGCACGGCACGGCAAGGGGAACCAAGGCTAAGGCACGACAACGCAGGACTAGGCAATG
Source organism: Macrotis lagotis (assembly GCF_037893015.1). Lineage (NCBI taxonomy): Eukaryota > Metazoa > Chordata > Mammalia > Peramelemorphia > Peramelidae > Macrotis > Macrotis lagotis. Next base: position 13,115 of record NW_027422399.1, read on the forward strand.
CACGGCAAGGCAAGGAAAGGGTAACGCAAGGGAAGGCACGGTGAGGCAAGGAAATGCTAATGCACGACAACGCACGGATAGGCAATGCACGGCAAGGTAAAGAAAGAGTAACCGAAGGCAAGGAAGGCAAGGGAAAGCATGGCAACGCAAGCAATGCTAAGGCAAGGTGAAACAAGGCTAAGGCACGAGAACGCACGGTTAGGCAATGCACGGCAAGGCAAGGAAGGGGTAACGCAAGGCAAGGCACAGACAGGCGAGGCAAGGCTAAGGCACGACAACGCACGGCTAGGCAATGCACGGCAAGGCAAGGAAAGGGTAAAGCAAGGCAAGGCACGGTCAGGCGAGGCAAGGCTAAGGAATGACAACGCAAGGCTAGGCAATGCACGGAAGGCAAGCAAAGAGTAACGGAAGGCAAGGAATGCAAGGCAAAGCAAGGCAACGCAAGCAAGGCTATGGCAAGGTGAAAAAAGGCTAAGGCACGACAACGCAAGGCTAGGCAATCCACGGAAGGCAAGCAAAGAGTAACGGAAGGCAAGGAAGGCAAGGGAAAGCAAGGCAAGGCAAGGGTAACGGAAGGAAACGCACGGCAAGGGGAAACAAGGCTAAGGCACGACAACGCAAGCCTAGGCAGTGCACGGTAAGGCAAGGAAAGAGTAACGGAAGGAAAGGAAGGCAAGGCAAATCCAGGCAAGGCAAGTGTAACAAAAGGCACGGCACGGCAAGGGGAAACAAGGCTAAGGCACGACAACGGACGGCTAGGCAATGCACGGCAAGGCAAGGAAAGGGTAACGCAAGGCAAGGCACGGTGAGGCAAGGCAAGGCAAATTCACGACAACGCATGGCTAGGCAATGCACGGCAAGGCAAGGAAAGGCTAACGCAAGGCAAGGCACGGTCAGGCGAGGCAAGGCTAAGGCACGACAACGCAAGGCTAGGCAATGCACGGAAGCCAAGCAAAGAGTAACGGAAAGCAAGGAAGGCAAGGGAAAGCAAGGCAAGGCAAGGGTAACGGAAGGAACGGCACGGCAAGGGGAAACAAGGCTAAGGCACGACAACGCAGGACTAGGCAATGCACGGCACGGCAAGGAAAGGGTAACGCAAGGCAAGGCACTGTCAGGCGAGGGAAGGCTAATGCACGACAACGCAAGGCTAGGCAGTGCACGGCTAGGCAGGGAAAGAGAAACGGAAGGAAAGGAAGGCAAGGCAAAGCAAGGTAAGGCAAGTGTAACAAAAGGCACGGCACGGTAAGGGGAAACAAGGCTAAGGCACGACAACGCAGGGCTAGGCAATGCACGGCAAGGCAAGGAAAGGGTAACGCAAGGCAAGGCACGGTGAGGCAAGGCAAGGCTAATGCACGACAGCGCAAGGCTAGGCAATGCACGGAAGGCAAGCAAAGAGTAACGGAAGGCAAGGAATGCAAGGCAAAGCAAGGCAACGCTAGCAAGGCTATGGCAAGTTGAAAAAAGGCTAAGGAACGACAACGCAAGGCTAGGCAATGCACGGAAGGCAAGCAAAGAGTAACGGAAGGCAAGGAAGGCAAGGGAAAGCAAGGCAAGGCAGGGGTAACAGAAGGAACGGCTCGGCAAGGGGAAACAAGGCTAAGGCACGGCAACGCACGGCTAGGCAATGCACGGCCAGCCAAGGAAAGGGTAACGCAAGGCAAGGCACGGTCAGGCGAGGCAAGGCTAATGCACGACAACGCAAGGCTAGGCAGTGCACGGCTAGGCAGGGAAAGAGTAACGGAAGGAAAGGAGCGCAAGGCAAAGCAATGCAAGGCAAGTGTAACAAAAGGCACGGCACGGCAAGGGGAAACAAGGCGAAGGGACGGCAACGCACGGCTAGGCAATGCACTGCCAGGCAAGGAAAGGGTAACGCAAGGCAAGGCACTGTCAGGCGTGGCAAGGCTAATGCACGACAACGCAAGGCTCGGCAGTGCACTGCTAGGCAAGGAAAGAGTAACGGAATGAAAGGAAGGCAAGGCAAAGCAAGGCAAGGCAAGTGTAACAAAAGGCACGGCACGGCAAGGGGAAACAAGGCTAAGGCACGACAACGCACGGCTAGGCGATGCACGGCAAGGCAAGGAAAGGGCAACGCAAGGCAAGGCACGGTGAGGCAAGGCAAGGCTAATGCACGACATCGCATTGCTAGGCAATGCACGGCAAGGCAATGAGAGAGTAAGGAAAGGCAAGGAAGGCAAGGCAAAGCAAGGCAACGCAAGCAAGGCTATGGCATGGTGAAACAAGGCTAAGGCACGACAACGCACTGTTAGGCAAAGCACGGCAAGGCAAGGAAAGGGTAACGCAAGGCAAGGCACTGTCTGGCGAGGAAAGGCTAAGGCACGACAACGGAAGGCTAGGCAATGCACGGAAGGTAAGCAAAGAGTAACGGAAGGCAAGGAAAGCAAGGGAAAGCAAGGCAAGATAAGGGTAACGCCAGGCAAGGCACGGTCAGGCAAGGCAAGGCTAATGCACGACAACTCAAGGCTAGGCAGTGCACGGTATGGCAAGGAAAGAGTAACGGAAGGAAAGGAAGGCAAGGCAAATCCAGGCAAGGCAAGTGTAACAAAAGGCACGCCACAGGAAGGGGAAACAAGGCTAAGGAACGACAACGCACGGCTAGGCAATGCACGGCAAGGCAAGGAAAGGCTAACGCAAGGAAAGGCACGGTCAGGCGAGGCAAGGCTAAGGTACGACAACGCAAGGCTAGGCAATACATGGAAGGCAAGCAAAGAGTAACGGAAGGGAAGGAAGGCAAGGGAAAGCAAGGCAAGGCAAGGGTAACGGAAGGAACGGCACGGCAAGGGGAAAAAAGGCTAAGGCTCGACAATGCAGGGCTAGGCAAAGCACGGCAAGGCAAGGAAAGGGTAACGCAAGGCAAGGCACTGTCACGCGAGGCAAGGCTAAGGCAGGACAACGCAAGGCTAGGAAGTGCACGGTAAGGCAAGGAAAGAGTAACGGAAGGAAAGGAAGCCAAGGCAAATCCAGGCAAGGCAAGTGTAACAAAAGTCACGGCACGGCAAGGGGAAACAAGGCTAAGGCAGGACAACGCACGGCTAGGCAATGCAAGGCAAGGCAAGGAAAGGGTAACGCAAGGCAAGGCACTGTCAGGCGAGGCAAGGCTAATGCACGACAACGCAAGGCTAGGCAGTGCACGGCTAGGCAAGGAAAGAGTAACGGAAGGAAAGGAAGGCAAGGCAAAGCAAGGCAAGGCAAGTGTAACAAAAGGCACGGCACGGCAAGGGGAAACAAGGCTAAGGCACGGCAACGCACGGCTAGGAAATGCACGGCCAGGCAAGAAAGGGCAACGCAAGGCAAGGCACGGTAAGGGGAGGCAAGGCTAAGGCACGACAACGCAAAGCTAGGCAATGCACGGAAGGCAAGCAAAGAGTAACGGAAGGCAAGGAATGCAAGGCAAAGCAAGGCAACGCAATCAAGGCTATGGCAAGGTGAAAAAAGGCTAAGGCACGACAAAGGCAGTGCACGGCTAGGCAATGCACGGCAAGGCAAGGAAAGGGTAACGCCAGGCAAGGCACTGTCAGGCGAGGCAAGGCTAATGCACGACAACGCACGGCTAGGCGATGCACGGTAAGGCAAGGAAAGGGTAACGCAAGGCAAGGCACGGTGAGGCAAGGAAAGAGTAATGGAAGGCAAGGAAGGCAAGGCAAAGCAAGGCAACGCAAGCAAGGCAATGCACGGCAAGGCAAGGAAAGGGTAACGCAAGGCAAGGCACGGTAAGGCAAGGCAAGGCTAATGCACGACAACGCACGGCTAGACAATGCACGGCAAGGCAAGGAAAGGGTAACGCACGGCAAGGCACGGGTAGGCGAGGCAAGGCTAAGGCACGACAACGCAAGGCTAGGCAATGCACGGAAGGCAAGCAAAGAGTAACGGAAGGCAAGGAATGCAAGGCAAAGCAAGGCAACGCAAGCAAGGCTATGGCAAGGTGAAAAAAGGCTAAGGCACGACCACGCAAGGCTAGGCAATGCACAGAAGGCAAGCAAAGAGTAACGGAAGGCAAGGAACGCAAGGCAAAGCAAGGCAACGCAAGCAAGGCTATGGCAAGGTGAAACAAGGCTAAGGCACGACAACGCACCGCTAGGCAGTGCACGGCTAGGCAAGGAAAGGGTAACGCAAGGCAAGGCACGGTCGAGCGAGGCAAGGCTAAGGCACGACAACGCAAGACTAGGCAATGAACTGAAGGCAAGCAAAGATTAACTGAATGCAAGGAAGGCAAGGGAAAGCAAGGCAAGGCAAGGCAAAGCAAGGCTAGGCAATGCACGGAAGGCAAGCAAAGAGTAACGGAAGGCAAGGAAGGCAAGGCAAATCTATGTAAGGCAAGTGAAACAAAAGGCACGGCAGGGCAAGGGGAAACAAGGCTAAGGCACGACAACGCACGGCTAGGCAATACACGGCAAGGCAAGGAAAGGGTAACGCAAGGCAAGGCACGGTAAGGCAAGGCAAGGCAAGGAAAGAGTAACGGAAGGAAAGGAAGCCAAGGCAAATCCAGGCAAGGCAAGTGTAACAAAAGTCACGGCACGGCAACGGGAAACAAGGCTAAGGCAGGACGACGCACGGCTAGGCAATGCAAGGCAAGGCAAGGAAAGGGTAACGCAAGGCAAGGCACTGTCAGGTGAGGGAATGCTAATGCACGACATCGCAAGGCTAGGCAGTGCACGGCTTCGCAAGGAAAGAGTAACGGAAGGAAAGGAATCCAAGGCAAAGCAAGGCAAGGCAAGTGTAACAAAAGGCACGGCACGGCAAGGGGAAACAAGGCTAAGGCACGGCAACGCAAGGCTAGGCAATACACGGAAAGCCAAGGAAAGGGTAACGCAAGGCAAGGCACGGTAAGGCAAGGCAAGGCTAATGCACGACAACGCACGTCTAGACAATGCACGGCAAGGCAAGGAAAGAGTAACGCACGGCAAGGCACGGTTAGGCGAGGCAAGGCTAAGGCACGACAGCGCAAGGCTAGGCATTGCACTGAAGGCAATCAAAGAGTAACGGAAGGCAAGGAATGCAAGGCAAAGCAAGGCAACGCAAGCAAGGCTATGGCAAGGTGAAAAAAGGCTAAGGCACGACAACGCAAGGCTAGGCAATGCACGGAAGGCAAGCAAAGAGTAACGGAAGGCAAGGAAGGCAAGGCAAAGCAAGGCAAAGCAAGCAAGGCTAGGGCAAGGTGAAACAAGGCTAAGGCACGACAACGCACGGCTAGGCAATGCACGGAAGGCAAGCAAAGAGAAACGGAAGGCAAGGAAGGCAAGGGAAAGCAAGGCAAGGCAAGGGTAACGGAAGGAACTGCACGGTCAGGCGAGGCAAGGCTAAGGCACGACAACGCAAGGCTAGGCAATGCACGGAAGGCAAGCAAAGAGTAACGGAAGGCAAGGCAAAGCAAGGGAACGCAAGCAAGGCTATGGCAAGGTGATACAAGGCTAAGGCAAGACAACGCAAGGCTAGGCAGTGCACGGCTAGGCAAGGAAAGGGTAACACAAGGCAAGGCACGGTCAGGCGAGGCAAGGCTAAGGCACGACAACGCAAGGCTAGGCAAGGCACGGAAGGTAAGCAAAGAGTAACTGATGGCAAGGTAAGCAAGGGAAAGCAACGCAAGGTAAGGGTAACGCCAGGCAAGGCACGGTCAGGCAAGGCAAGGCTAATGCACGACAACGCAAGGCTAGGCAGTGCACGGTAAGGGAAGCAAAGAGTAACGGAAGGAAAGGAAGGCAAGGCAAATCCACGCAAGGCAAGTGTAACAAAAGGCACGGCACGGCAAGGGGAAACAAGGCTAAGGCACGACAACGCACGGCTAGGCAATGCACGGCTAGGCAAGGAAAGGGTAACGCCAGGCAAGGCACTGTCAGGCGAGGCAAGGCTAATGCACGACAACGCACGGCTAGGCAATGCACGGCCAGGCAAGGAAAGGGTAACGCAAGGCAAGGAACGGTGAGGCAAGGAAAGAGTAACGGAAGGCAAGGAAGGCAAGGCAAAGCAAGGCAAGGCAAGCAAGGCTATGGCAAGGTGAAACAAGGCTAAGGCACGACAACGCACGGTTAGGCAATGCACGGCAAGGCAAGGAAAGAGTAACGGAAGGCAAGGAAGGCAAGGGAAAGCAAGGCAAGGCAAAGCAAGGCTAGGCAATGCACGGAAGGCAAGCAAAGAGTAACGGAAGGCAAGGAAGGCAAGGCAAAGCAAGGCAACGCAAGCAAGGCTATGGCAAGGTGAAACAAGCCTAAGGCAAGACAACGCAAGGCTAGGCAGTGCACGGCTAGGCAAAGAAAGAGTAACGGAAGGCAAGGAAAGCAAGGGAAAGCAAGGCAAGGTAAGGGTAACGCCAGGCAAGGCACGGACAGGCAAGGCAAGGCTAATGCACGACAACGCAAGGCTAGGCAGTGCACGGTAAGGCAGGGAAAGAGTAACGGAAGGAAAGGAAGGCAAGGCAAATCTATGCAAGGCAAGTGAAACAACAGGCACGGCACGGCAAGGGGAAACAAGGCTAAGGCACGACAACGCACGGCTAGGCAATGCACGTCAAGGCAAGGAAAGGGTAACGACAACGCACGGCTAGGCAATGCACGGCAAGGCAAGGAAAGGGTAACGCAAGGCAAGGCACGGTAAGGCACGGCAAGGCTAATGCACGACAACGCACGGCTAGGCAATGCACGCCAAGGAAAGGAAAGGGTAACTTAAGGCAAGGCACGGTCAGGCGAGGCAAGGCTAAGGCACGACAACGCAAGGCCAGGCAATGCACAGAAGGCAAGCAAAGAGTAACGGAAGGCAAGGAAGGCAAGGCAAAGCAAGGCAACGCTAGGAAGGCTATGGCAAGGTGAAACAAATCTAAGGCACGACAACGCAAGGCTAGGCAGTGCAAGGCTAGGCAAGGAAAGAGTAACGGAAGGCAAGGAAGGCAAGGGAAAGCAAGGCAAGGCAAGGGTAACGGAAGGCACGGCACCGCAAGGGGAAACAAGGCTAAGTCACGACAACGCACAACTAGGGAATGCACGGATAGGGAAGGAAAGGGTAACGCAAGGCAAGGCACGGCGATGCAACGCAAGGCTAATGCACGACAATGCACGGATAGGCAATGCACGACAAGGCACGGAAAGGGTAACGCAAGGCAAGGCACTGTCAGGCGAGGCAAGGCTAAGGCACGACAACGCAAGGCTAGGCAATGCAAGGAAGGTAAGCAAAGAGTAACGGAAGGCAAGGAAAGCAAGGGAAAGCAAGGCAAGTTAAGGGTAACGCCAGGCAAGGCACGGTCAGGCAAGGCAAGGCTAAGGCACGACAACGCACGGCTAGGCAATACACGGCAAGGCAAGGAAAGTGTAACGTAAGGCAAGGCACGGTAAGGCAAGGCAAGACAAGGAAAGAGTAACGGAAGGAAAGGAAGCCAAGGCAAATCCAGGCAAGGCAAGTGTAACAAAAGTCACGGCACGGCAAGGGGAAACAAGGCTAAGGCAGGACAACGCACGGCTAGGCAATGCAAGGCAAGGCAAGGAAAGGGTAACGCAAGGCAAGGCACTGTCAGGCGAGGGAAGGCTAATGCACGACATCGCAAGGCTAGGGAGTGCACGGCTTCGCAAGGAAAGAGTAACGGAAGGAAAGGAAGGCAAGGCAAGGCAAGTGTAACAAAATTCATGGCACGGCAAGGGGAAACAAGGCTAAGGCAGGACAACGCACGTCTAGACAATGCACGGCAAGCAAGGAAAGGGTAACGCACGGCAAGGCACGGTTAGGCGAGGCAAGGCTAAGGCACGACAGCGCAAGGCTAGGCAATGCACTGAAGGCAATCAAAGAGTAACGGAAGGGAAGGAAGGCAAGGCAAAGCAAGGCAAAGCAAGCAAGACTAGGGCAAGGTGAAACAAGGCTAAGGCACGACAACGCACGACTAGGCAATGCACGGAAGGTAAGCAAAGAGTAACGGAAACAAAGGAAGGCAAGTGAAAGCAAGGCAAGGCAAGGGTAACGGAAGGAACGGCACGGCAAGGGGAAACAAGGCTAAGGCACGACAACGCACGGCTAGGCAAAGCACGGCAAGGCAAGGAAAGGGTAACGCCAGGCAAGGCACGGTCAGGCAAGGCAAGGCAAATGCACGAGAACGCACGGCTAGGCAATGCACGGCAAGGCAAGTAAAGGGTAACGCAAGGCAAGGCACGGTCAGGCGAGGCAAGGCTAAGGCACGACAACGCAAGGCTAGGCAATGCACGGAAGGCAAGCAAAGAGTAACGGAAGGCAAGGAAGGCAAGGGAAAGCAAATCAAGGCAAGGGTAACGGAAGGAACGGCACGACAAGGGGAAACAAGGCTAAGGCACGACAACGCACGGCTAGGCAATGCACGGCAAGGCAAGTAAAGGGTAACGCAAGGCAAGGCACGGTCAGGCGAGGCAAGGCTAAGGCACGACAACGCAAGGCTAGGCAATGCACGGAAGGCAAGCAAAGAGTAACGGAGGGCAAGGAAGGCAAGGCAAAGCAAGGCAACGCAAGGAAGGCTATGGCAAGGTGAAACAAGGCTAAGGCAAGACAATGCAAGGCTAGGGAGTGCACGGCTAGGCAAGGAAAGAGTAACGGAAGGCAAGCAAGGCAAGGGAAAGCAAGGCAAGGCAAGGGTAACGGAAGGCACGGCACCGCAAGGGGAAACAAGGCTAAGGCACGACAACGCACAGCTAGGGAATCCACGGATAGGGAATGAAAGGGTAACGCAAGGCAAGTCACGGTGAGGCAAGGCAAGGCTAATGCACGACAATGCACGGATAGGCAATGCACGGCAAGGCAAGGAAAGGGTAACGCAAGGGAAGGCACGGTCAGGCGAGGCAAGGCTAAGGCACGACAACGCAAGGCTAGGCAATGCACGGAAGGCAAGCAAAGAGAAACGGAAGGCAAGGAAGGCAAGGGAAACCAAGGCAAGGCAAGGGTAACGGAAGGAACGGCTCGGCAAGGGGAAACAAGGCTAAGGCACGGCAACGCACGGCTAGGCAATGCACGGGCAGGCAAGGAAAGGGTAACGCAAGGCAAGGCACTGTCAGGCGAGGCAAGGCTAAGGCACGACATCGCAAGCCTAGGCAGTGCACGGCTTCGCAAGGAAAGAGTAACGGAAGGAACGGAAGGCAAGGCAAAGGAAGGCAAGGCAAATGTAACAAAAGGCACGGCACGGCAAGGGGAAACAAGGCTAAGGCACGGCAACGCAAGGCTAGGCAATGCACGGAAAGGCAAGGAAAGGATAACGGCAGGCAAGGCACGGTCAGGCAAGGCAAGTCAAATGCACGACAAGGCACGGCTAGGCAATGCACGGCAAGGCAAGGAAAGGGTAACGCAAGGCAAGGCACGGTCAGGCGAGGCAAGGCTAAGGCACGACAACGCAAGGCTAGGCAATGCACGGAAGGCAAGCAAAGAGTAACGGAAGGCAAGGAAGGCAAGGGAAAGCAAGGCAAGGCAAGGGTAACGGAAGGAACGGCACGGCAAGGGGAAACAAGGCTAAGGCACGACAACGCACGGCTAGGCAATGCACGGCAAGGCAAGGAAAGGGTAACGCACGGCAAGGCACGTGTAGGCGAGGCAAGGCTAAGGCACGACAACGCAAGGGTAGGCAATGCACGGAAGGCAAACAAAGAGTAACGGAATCCAAGGAATGCAAGGCAAAGCAAGGCAACGCAAGCAAGGCTATGGCAAGGTGAAAAAAGGCTAAGGCACGACCACGCAAGGCTAGGCAATGCACGGAAGGCAAGCAAAGAGTAACGGAAGGCAAGGAAGGCAAGGCAAAGCAAGGCAACGGAAGCAAGGCTATGGCAAGGTGAAACAAGGCTAAGGCACGACAACGCACGGCTAAGCAATGCACGGCAAGGCAAGTAAAGGGTAACGCAAGGCAAGGCACGGTCGGGCGAGGCAAGGCTGAGGCACGACAACGCAAGGCTAGGCAATGCACGGAAGGCAAGCAAAGAGTAACGGAAGGCAAGGAAGTGAAGGGAAAGCAAGGCAAGGCAAGGGTAACCGAAGGAACGGCACGGCAAGGGGAAACAAGGCTAAGGCACGACAACGCACGGCTAGGCAATGCACGGCAAGGCAAGGAAAGGGTAACGCATGGCAAGGCATGGTGAGGCAAGGCAAGGCTGATGCACGACAACGCACGGCTAGGCAATTCACGGCAAGGCAAGGAAAGGGTAACGCAAGCAAAGGCACGGTCAGGCGAGGCAAGGCTAAGGCACGACAACACAGGGCTAGGCAATGCAGGGCAATGCGAGTAAAGGGTAACGCAAGGCAATGCACGGTTTGGGGAGGCAAGGCTAATGCACGACAACGCAAGGCTAGGCATTGCACGGCTAGGCAAGGAAAGAGTAACGGAATGAAAGGAAGGCAAGGGAAAGCAAGGCAAGGCAAGGGTAACGGAAGGAACGGCACGGCAAGGGGAAACAAGGCTAAGGCACGGCAACGCAAGGCTAGGCAATGCACTCCCAGGCAAGGAAAGGGTAACGCAAGGCAAGGCACGGTAAGGCAAGGCAAGGCTAATGCACGACAACGCACGGCTTGGCAATGCACGGCAAGGCAAGGAAAGGGTAACGCAAAGCCAGGCACGGTTAGGCGAGTCAAGGCTAAGGCACGACAACGCAAGGCTAGGCAATGCACGGAAGGCAAGCAAAGAGTAACGGAAGGCAAGGAAGGCAAGGGAAAGCAAATCAAGGCAAGGGTAACGGAAGGAACGGCACGACAAGGGGAAACAAGGCTAAGGCACGACAACGCACGGCTAGGCAATGCACGGCAAGGCAAGTAAAGGGTAACGCAAGGCAAGGCACGGTCAGGCGAGGCAAGGCTAAGGCACGACAACGCAAGGCTAGGCAATGCACGGAAGGCAAGCAAAGAGTAACGGAGGGCAAGGAAGGCAAGGCAAAGCAAGGCAACGCAAGGAAGGCTATGGCAAGGTGAAACAAGGCTAAGGCAAGACAATGCAAGGCTAGGGAGTGCACGGCTAGGCAAGGAAAGAGTAACGGAAGGCAAGCAAGGCAAGGGAAACAAGGCAAGGCAAGGGTAACGGAAGGCACGGCACCGCAAGGGGAAACAAGGCTAAGGCACGACAACGCACAGCTAGGGAATCCACGGATAGGGAATGAAAGGGTAACGCAAGGCAAGTCACGGTGAGGCAAGGCAAGGCTAATGCACGACAATGCACGGATAGGCAATGCACGGCAAGGCAAGGAAAGGGTAACGCAAGGGAAGGCACGGTCAGGCGAGGCAAGGCTAAGGCACGACAACGCAAGGCTAGGCAATGCACGGAAGGCAAGCAAAGAGAAACGGAAGGCAAGGAAGGCAAGGGAAACCAAGGCAAGGCAAGGGTAACGGAAGGAACGGCTCGGCAAGGGGAAACAAGGCTAAGGCACGGCAACGCACGGCTAGGCAATGCACGGGCAGGCAAGGAAAGGGTAACGCAAGGCAAGGCACTGTCAGGCGAGGCAAGGCTAAGGCACGACATCGCAAGCCTAGGCAGTGCACGGCTTCGCAAGGAAAGAGTAACGGAAGGAACGGAAGGCAAGGCAAAGGAAGGCAAGGCAAATGTAACAAAAGGCACGGCACGGCAAGGGGAAACAAGGCTAAGGCACGGCAACGCAAGGCTAGGCAATGCACGGAAAGGCAAGGAAAGGATAACGGCAGGCAAGGCACGGTCAGGCAAGGCAAGTCAAATGCACGACAAGGCACGGCTAGGCAATGCACGGCAAGGCAAGGAAAGGGTAACGCAAGGCAAGGCACGGTCAGGCGAGGCAAGGCTAAGGCACGACAACGCAAGGCTAGGCAATGCACGGAAGGCAAGCAAAGAGTAACGGAAGGCAAGGAAGGCAAGGGAAAGCAAGGCAAGGCAAGGGTAACGGAAGGAACGGCACGGCAAGGGGAAACAAGGCTAAGGCACGACAACGCACGGCTAGGCAATCCACGGTAAGGCAAGGAAATGGTAACACATGGCAAGGCAACGCAAGGCTGATGCACGACAAAGTACGGCTAGGCAATTCACGGCAAGGCAAGGAAAGGGTAACGCAAGGAAAGGAACGGTCAGGCGAGGCAAGGCTAAGGCACGACAACGCAAGGCTAGGCTATGCACGGAAGGCAATCAAAGAGTAACTGAAGGCAAGGAATGCAAGGGAAAGCAGGGGAAGGCAAGGGTAACGAAAGGAAAGGCACGGTATTGGGAAACAAGGCTAAGGCATGACAACAGAGGGCTAGGCAATGCAGGGCAAGGCAAGGAAAGGGTAACGCAAGGCAAGGCACGGTTTGGGGAGGCAAGGCTAATGCACGACAACGCAAGGCTAGGCAGTGCATGGCTAGGCAAGGAAAGAGTAACGGAATGAAAGGAAGGCAAGGCAAAGCAAGGCAAGGCAAGTGTAACAAAAGGCACGGCACGGAAAGGGGAAACAATGCTAAGGCACGGCAACGCAAGGCTAGGCAATGCACGGCCAGCCAAGGAAAGGGTAACGCAAGGCAAGGCACGGTAAGGCAAGGCAAGGCTAATGCACGACAACGCACGGCTAGGCAATGCATGGCAAGGCAAGGAAAGGGTAACGCAAGGCAAGGCACGGTTAGGCGAGGCAAGGCTAAGGCACGACAACGCAAGGCTAGGGAATGCACGGAAGGCAAGCAAAGAGTAACGGAAGGCAAGGAAGGCAAGGGAAAGCAAGGCAAGCCAAGGATAACGGAAGGAACGGCACGGCAAGGGGAAACAAGGCTAAGGCACGACAACGCACGGCTAGGCAATGCACGGCAAGGCAAGGAATGGGTAACTCAAGGCAAGGCACGGTAAGGCAAGGCAAGGCTAATGCACGACAACGCAAGGCTAGGCAGTGCACGGCTAGGCAGGGAAAGAGTAACGGAAGGAAAGGAACGCAAGGCAAAGCAATGCAAGGCAAGTGTAACAAAAGGCACGGCACGGCAAGGGGAAACAAGGCGAAGGGACGGCAACGCACGGCTAGGCAATGCACTGCCAGGCAAGGAAAGGGTAACCCAAGGCAAGGTACTGTCAGGCGTGGCAAGGCTAATGCACGACAACGCAAGGCTCGGCAGTGCACTGCTAGGCAAGGAAAGAGTAACGGAATGAAAGGAAGGCAAGGCAAAGCAAGGCAAGGCAAGTGTAACAAAAGGCACGGCACGGCAAGGGGAAACAAGGCTAAGGCACGACAACGCACGGCTAGGCGATGCACGGCAAGGCAAGGAAAGGGCAACGCAAGGCAAGGCACGGTGAGGCAAGGCAAGGCTAATGCACGACATCGCATTGCTAGGCAATGCACGGCAAGGCAATGAGAGAGTAAGGAAAGGCAAGGAAGGCAAGGCAAAGCAAGGCAACGCAAGCAAGGCTATGGCATGGTGAAACAAGGCTAAGGCACGACAACGCACTGTTAGGCAAAGCACGGCAAGGCAAGGAAAGGGTAACGCAAGGCAAGGCACTGTCTGGCGAGGCAAGGCTAAGGCACGACAACGGAAGGCTAGGCAATGCATGGAAGGTAAGCAAAGAGTAACGGAAGGCAAGGAAAGCAAGGGAAAGCAAGGCAAGATAAGGGTAACGCCAGGCAAGGCACGGTCAGGCAAGGCAAGGCTAATGCACGACAACTCAAGGCTAGGCAGTGCACGGTAAGGCAAGGAAAGAGTAACGGAAGGAAAGGAAGGCAAGGCAAATCCAGGCAAGGCAAGTGTAACAAAAGGCACGGCACAGGAAGGGGAAACAAGGCTAAGGAACGACAACGCATGGCTAGGCATTGCACGGCAAGGCAAGGAAAGGCTAACGCAAGGAAAGGCACGGTCAGGCGAGGCAAGGCTAAGGTACGACAACGCAAGGCTAGGCAATACATGGAAGGCAAGCAAAGAGTAACGGAAGGGAAGGAAGGCAAGGGAAAGCAAGGCAAGGCAAGGGTAACGGAAGGAACGGCACGGCAAGGGGAAAAAAGGCTAAGGCTCGACAATGCAGGGCTAGGCAAAGCACGGCAAGGCAAGGAAAGGCTAACGCAAGGAAAGGCACGGTCAGGCGAGGCAAGGCTAAGGTACGACAACGCAAGGCTAGGAAGTGCACGGCTAGGCAAGGAAAGGGTAACGGAAGGAAAGGAAGCCAAGGCAAATCCAGGCAAGGCAAGTGTAACAAAAGTCACGGCACGGCAAGGGGAAACAAGGCTAAGGCAGGACAACGCACGGCTAGGCAATGCAAGGCAAGGCAAGGAAAGGGTAACGCAAGGCAAGGCAATGTCAGACGAGGCAAGGCTAATGCACGACAACGCAAGGCTAGGCAGTGCACGGCTAGGCAAGGAAAGAGTAACGGAAGGAAAGGAAGGCAAGGCAAAGCAAGGCAAGGCAAGTGTAACAAAAGGCACGGCACGGCAAGGGGAAACAAGGCTAAGGCACGGCAACGCACGGCTAGGAAATGCACGGCCAGGCAAGAAAGGGCAACGCAAGGCAAGGCACGGTAAGGGGAGGCAAGGCTAAGGCACGACAACGCAAGTCTAGGCAATGCACGGAAGGCAAGCAAAGAGTAACGGAAGGCAAGGAATGCAAGGCAAAGCAAGGCAACGCAATCAAGGCTATGGCAAGGTGAAAAAAGGCTAAGGCACGACAACGCAAGGCTAGGCAATGCACGGAAGGCAAGCAAAGAGTAACGGAAGGCAAGGAATGGAAGGCAAAGCAAGGCCACGCAAGCAAGGCTATGGCAAGGTGAAAAAAGGCTAAGGCACGACAACGCACGGCTAGGCAGTGCACGGCTAGGCAAGGAAAGAGTAACGGAAGGAAAGGAAGGCAAGGCAAAGCAAGGCAACGCAAGCAAGGCTATGGCAAGGTGAAAGAAGGCTAAGGCACGACAACGCACGTTGAGGCAATGCACGGCAAGGCAAGGAAAGGGTAACGCAAGACAAGGCACTGTCAGGCGAGGGAAGGCTAATGCACGACCACGCAAGGCTAGGCAGTGTACGGTAAGGCAAGGAAAGAGTAACGGAAGGAAAGGAAGGCAAGGCAAATCCACGCAAGGCAAGTGCAACAAAAGGCACGGCACGGCAAAGGGAAACAAGGCCAAGGCACGACAACGCACGGCTAGGCAATGCACGGCAAGGCAAGGAAAGGGTAACGCAAGGCAAGGCACGGTGAGGCAAGGCAAGGCTAATGCACGACAACGCACGGCTAGGCAATGCAGGCAAGGCAAGGAAAGGCTAACGCAAGGCAAGGCACGGTGAGGCACGGCAAGGCTAATGCACGACAACGAAAGGCTAGGCAATGCACGGAAGGCAAGCAAAGAGTAACGGAAACCAAGGAAGGCAAGGGAAAGCACGGCAAGGGAAGGGTAACGGAAGGAACGGCACGGAAAGGGGAAACAAGGCTAAGGCACGACAAAGGCAGTGCACGGCTAGGCAATGCACGGCAAGGCAAGGAAAGGGTAACGCCAGGCAAGGCACTGTCAGGCGAGGCAAGGCTAATGCACGACAACGCACGGCTAGGCGATGCACGGTAAGGCAAGGAAAGGGTAACGCAAGGCAGGGCACGGTGAGGCAAGGAAAGAGTAATGGAAGGCAAGGAAGGCAAGGCAAAGCAAGGCAACGCAAGCAAGGCAATGCACGGCAAGGCAAGGAAAGGGTAACGCAAGGCAAGGCACGGTAAGGCAAGGCAAGGCTAATGCACGACAACGCACGGCTAGACAATGCACGGCAAGGCAAGGAAAGGGTAACGCACGGCAAGGCACGGGTAGGCGAGGCAAGGCTAAGGCAGGACAACGCAAAGCTAGGCAATGCACGGAAGGCAAGCAAAGAGTAACGGAAGGCAAGGAATTCAAGGCAAAGCAAGGCAACGCAAGCAAGGCTATGGCAAGGTGAAAAAAGGCTAAGGCACGACCACGCAAGGCTAGGCAATGCACGGAAGGCAAGCAAAGAGTAACGGAAGGCAAGGAATGCAAGGCAAAGCAAGGCAACGCAAGCAAGGCTATGGCAAGGTGAAACAAGGCTAAGGCACGACAACGCACGGCTAGGCAGTGCACGGCTAGGCAAGGAAAGGGTAACGCAAGGCAAGGCACGGTGAGGCAAGGCAAGGCTAATGCACGACAATGCACGGATAGGCAATGCACGGCAAGGCAAGGAAAGGGTAACGCAAGGGAAGGCACGGTCAGGCGAGGCAAGGCTAAGGCACGACAACGCAAGGCTAGGCAATGCACGGAACGCAAGCAAAGAGAAACGGAAGGCAAGGAAGGCAAGGGAAACCAAGGCAAGGCAAGGGTAACGGAAGGAATGGCTCGGCAAGGGGAAACAAGGCTAAGGCACGGCAACGCACGGCTAGGCAATGCACGGGCAGGCAAGGAAAGGGTAACGCAAGGCAAGGCACTGTCAGGCGAGGCAAGGCTAAGGCACGACAACGCAAGGCTAGGCAATGCACGGAAGGTAAGCAAAGAGTAACGGAAGGCAAGGAAAGCAAGGGAAAGCAAGGCAAGGTAAGGGTAACGGAAGGAACGGCACGGTAAGGGGAAACAAGGCTAAGGCACGACAACACAGGGCTAGGCAATGCAGGGCAAGGCAAGGAAAGGGTAACGCAAGGCAAGGCACGGTCAGGCGAGGGAAGGCTAATGCACGACATCGCAAGCCTAGGCAGTGCACGGCTTCGCAAGGAAAGAGTAACGGAAGGAAGGGAAGGCAAGGCAAAGGAAGGCAAGGCAAATGTAACAAAAGGCACGGCACGGCAAGGGGAAACAAGGCTAAGGCACGGCAACGCAAGGCTAGGCAATGCACGGAAAGGGAAGGAAAGGATAACGGCAGGCAAGGCACGGTCAGGCAAGGCAAGGCAAATGCACGACAAGGCACGGCTAGGCAATGCACGGCAAGGCAAGGAAAGGGTAACGCAAGGCAAGGCACGGTCAGGCAAGGCAAGGCTAAGGCACGACAACGCAAGGCTAGGCAATGCACGGAAGGCAAGCAAAGAGTAACGGAAGGCAAGGAAGGCAAGGGAAAGCAAGGCAAGGCAAGGGTAACGGAAGGAACGGCACGGCAAGGGGAAACAAGGCTAAGGCACGACAACGCACGGCTAGGCAATGCACGGCAAGGCAAGGAAAGGGTAACGCACGGCAAGGCACGTGTAGGCGAGGCAAGGCTAAGGCACGACAACGCAAGGGTAGGCAATGCACGGAAGGCAAACAAAGAGTAACGGAAGCCAAGGAATGCAAGGCAAAGCAAGGCAACGCAAGCAAGGCTATGGCAAGGTGAAAAAAGGTTAAGGCACGACCACGCAAGGCTAGGCAATGCACGGAAGGCAAGCAAAGAGTAACGGAAGGCAAGGAAGGCAAGGCAAAGCAAGGCAACGCAAGCAAGTCTATGGCAAGGTGAAAAAATGCTAAGGCACGACAACGCACGGCTAGGCAGTGCACGGCTAGGCAAGGAAAGAGTAACGGAAGGAAAGGAAGGCAAGGCAAAGCAAGGCAACGCAAGCAAGGCAATGCACGGCAAGGCAAGGAAAGGGTAACGCAAGGCAAGGCACGGTCAGGCAAGGCAAGGCTAATGCACGACAACGCACGGCTAGACAATGCACGGCAAGGCAAGGAAAGGGTAACGCACGGCAAGGCACGGGTAGGCGAGGCAAGGCTAAGGCACGACAACGCAAAGCTAGGCAATGCACGGAAGGCAAACAAAGAGTAACGGAAGCCAAGGAATGCAAGGCAAAGCAAGGCAACGCAAGCAAGGCTATGGCAAGGTGAAAACAGGCTAAGGCACGACCACGCAAGGCTAGGCAATGCACGGAAGGCATGCAAAGAGTAACGGAAGGCAAGGAAGGCAAGGCAAAGCAAGGCAACGCAAGCAAGGCTATGGCAAGGTGAAACAAGGCTAAGGCACGACAACGCACGGCTAGGCAGTGCACGGCTAGGCAAGTAAAGGGTAACGCAAGGCAAGGCACGGTCGGGCGAGGCAAGGCTAAGGCACGACAACGCAAGGCTAGGCAATGCACGAAAGGCAAGCAAAGAGTAACGGAAGGCAAGGAAGTCAAGGGAAAGCAAGGCAAGGCAAGGGTAACGGAAGGAACGGCACGGCAAGGGGAAACAAGGCTAAGGCACGACAACGCACGGCTAGGCAATGCACGGCAAGGCAAGGAAAGGGTAAGGCATGGCAAGGCATGGTGAGGCAAGGCAAGGCTGATGCACGACAACGCACGGCTAGGCAATTCACGGCAAGGCAAGGAAAGGGTAACGCAAGCAAAGGCACGGTCAGGCGAGGCAAGGCTAAGGCACGACAACACAGGGCTAGGCAATGCAGGGCAAGGCGAGGAAAGGGTAACGCAAGGCAAGGCACGGTTTGGGGAGGCAAGGCTAATGCACGACAACGCAAGGCTAGGCATTGCACGGCTAGGCAAGGAAAGAGTAACGGAATGAAAGGAAGGCAAGGCAAAGCAAGGCAAGGCAAGTGTAACAAAAGGCACGGCACAGCAAGGGGAAACAAGGCTAAGGCACGGCAAAGCAAGGCTAGGCAATGCACTCCCAGGCAAGGAAAGGGTAACGCAAGGCAAGGCACGGTAAGGCAAGGCAAGGCTAATGCACCGACAACGCACGGCTAGGCAATGCACGGCAAGGCAAGGAAAGGGTAACGCAAGGCCAGGCACGGTTAGGCGAGTCAAGGCTAAGGCACGACAACGCAAGGCTAGGCAATGCACGGAAGGCAAGCAAAGAGTAACGGAAGGCAAGGAAGGCAAGGGAAACCAAGACAAGGCAAGGGTAACGGAAGGAACGGCTCGGCAAGGGGAAACAAGGCTAAGGCAGGGCAACGCAGGGCTAGGCAATGCACGGCAAGGCAAGGAAAGGGTAACGCAAGGCAAGGCACTGTCAGGCGAGGGAAGGGTAATACACGACATCGCAAGGCTAGGCAGTGCACGGCTACGCAAGCAAAGAGTAACGGAAGGAAAGGAAGGCAAGGCAAAGCAAGGCAAGGCAAGTGTAACAAAAGGCACGGCACGGCACGGGGAAACAAGGCTAAGGCACGGCAACGCAAGGCTAGGCAATGCACGGCCAGGCAAGGAAAGGGTAACGCAAGGCAAGGCACGGTAAGGCAAGGCAAGGCTAATGCACGATAACGCACGGCTAGACAATGCACGGCAAGGCAAGGAAAGGGTAACGCACGGCAAGGCACGGTTAGGCGAGGCAAGGCTAAGGTACGACAACGCAAGGCTAGGCAATGCACGGAAGGCAAGCAAAGAGTAACGGAAGGCAAGGAATGCAAGGCAAAGCAAGGCAACGCAAGCAAGGCTATGGCAAGGTGAAACAAGGCTAAGGCACGACAACGCAAGGCTACGCAGTGCACGGCTAGGCAACGAAAGAGTAACGGAAGGCAAGGAAGGCAAGGGAAAGCAAGGCAAGGCAAGGGTAACGGAAGGAACGGCACGGCAAGGGGAAACAAGGCTAAGGCACGACAACGCACGGCTAGGCAATCCACGGTAAGGCAAGGAAATGGTAACACATGGCAAGGCAACGCAAGGCTGATGCACGACAAAGTACGGCTAGGCAATTCACGGCAAGGCAAGGAAAGGGTAACGCAAGGAAAGGCACGGTCAGGCGAGGCAAGGCTAAGGCACGACAACGCAAGGCTAGGCTATGCACGGAAGGCAATCAAAGAGTAACGGAAGGCAAGGAATGCAAGGGAAAGCAGGGGAAGGCAAGGGTAACGAAAGGAAAGGCACGGTATTGGGAAACAAGGCTAAGGCATGACAACAGAGGGCTAGGCAATGCAGGGCAAGGCAAGGAAAGGGTAACGCAAGGCAAGGCACGGTTTGGGGAGGCAAGGCTAATGCACGACAACGCAAGGCTAGGCAGTGCATGGCTAGGCAAGGAAAGAGTAACGGAATGAAAGGAAGGCAAGGCAAAGCAAGGCAAGGCAAGTGTAACAAAAGGCACGGCACGGAAAGGGGAAACAATGCTAAGGCACGGCAACGCAAGGCTAGGCAATGCACGGCCAGCCAAGGAAAGGGTAACGCAAGGCAAGGCATGGTAAGGCAAGGCAAGGCTAATGCACGACAACGCACGGCTAGGCAATGCATGGCAAGGCAAGGAAAGGGTAACGCAAGGCAAGGCACGGTTAGGCGAGGCAAGGCTAAGGCACGACAACGCAAGGCTAGGGAATGCACGGAAGGCAAGCAAAGAGTAACGGAAGGCACGGAAGGCAAGGGAAAGCAAGGCAAGCCAAGGATAACGGAAGGAACGGCACGGCAAGGGGAAACAAGGCTAAGGCACGACAACGCACGGCTAGGCAATGCACGGCAAGTCAAGGAATGGGTAACGCAAGGCAAGGCACGGTAAGGCAAGGCAAGGCTAATGCACGACAACGCACGGCTAGACAATGCACGGCAAGGCAAGGAAAGGGTAACGCACGGCAAGGCACGGTTAGGCGAGGCAAGGCTAAGGCACGACAACGCAAGGCTAGGGAATGCAAGGAAGGCAAGCAAAGAGTAACGGAAGGCAAGGAATGCAAGGCAAAGCAAGGCAACGCAAGCAAGGCTATGGCAAGGTGAAACAAGCCTAAGGCACGACAATGCAGGGCTCGGCAATGCACGGCAAGGCAAGGAAAGCGTAACGCAAGGCAAGGCACGGTGGGGCAAGCTAAGGCTAATGCACGACAACGCAAGGCTAGGCAATGCACGGAAGGCAAGCAAAGAGTAACGGAAACCAAGGAAGGCAAGGGAAAGCAAGGCAAGGCAAGGGTAACGGAAGGAATGGCACGGCAAGGGGAATCAAGGCTAAGGCACGACAACGCACGGCTAGGCAATGCACGGCAAGGCAAGGAAAGGGTAACGCATGGCAAGGCACGGTGAGGCAAGGCAAGGCTGATGCACGGCAACGCACGGCTAGGCAATTCACGGCAAGGCAAGGAAAGGGTAACGCAAGCAAAGGCACGGTCAGGCGAGGCAAGGCTAAGGCACGACAACACAGGGCTAGGCAATGCAGGGCAAGGCAAGGAAAGGGTAACGCAAGGCAAGGCACGGTTTGGGGAGGCAAGGCTAATGCACGACAACGCAATGCTAGGCATTGCACGGCTAGGCAAGGAAAGAGTAACGGAATGAAAGGAAGGCAAGGCAAAGCAAGCCAAGGCAAGTGTAACAAAAGGCACGGCACAGCAAGGGGAAACAAGGCTAAGGCACGGCAACGCAAGGCTAGGCAATGCACGCCCAGGCAAGGAAAGGGTAACGCAAGGCAAGGCACGGTAAGGCAAGGCAAGGCTAATGCACGACAACGCACGGCTAGGCAATGCACGGCAAGGCAAGGAAAGGGTAACGCAAGGCCAGGCACTGTTAGGCGAGGCAAGGCTAAGGCACGACAACGCAATTCTAGGCAATGCACGGAAGGCAAGCAAAGAGTAACGGAAGGCAAGGAAGGCAAGGGAAACCAAGACAAGGCAAGGGTAACGGAAGGAACGGCTCGGCAAGGGGAAACAAGGCTAAGGCAGGGCAACGCAGGTCTAGGCAATGCACGGCAAGGCAAGGAAAGGGTAAAGCAAGGCAAGGCACTGTCAGGCGAGGGAAGGCTAATACACGACATCGCAAGGCTAGGCAGTGCACGGCTAGGCAACGAAAGAGTAACGGAAGGCAAGGAAGGCAAGGGAAAGCAAGGCAAGGCAAGGGTAACGGAAGGAACGGCACGGCAAGGGGAAACAAGGCTAAGGCACGACAACGCACGGCTAGGCAATGCACGGTAAGGCAAGGAAATGGTAACGGAAGGCAAGGCAACGCAAGGCTGATGCACGACATAGTACGGCTAGGCAATTCACTGCAAGGCAAGGAAAGGGTAACGCAAGGAAAGGCACGGTCAGGCGAGGCAAGGCTAAGGCACGACAACGCAAGGCTAGGCTATGCACGGAAGGCAATCAAAGAGTAAAGGAAGGCAAGGAATGCACGGGAAAGCAGGGGAAGGCAAGGGTAACGAAAGGTAAGGCACGGTAATGGGAAACAAGGCTAAGGCATGACAACAGAGGGCTAGGCAATGCAGGGCAAGGCAAGGAAAGGGTAACGCAACGCAAGGCACGGTTTGGGGAGGCAAGGCTAATGCACGACAACGCAAGGCTAGTCAGTGCATGGCTAGGCAAGGAAAGAGTAACGGAATGAAAGGAAGGCAAGGCAAAGCAAGGCAAGGCAAGTGTAACAAAAGGCACGGCACGGAAAGGGGAAACAATGCTAAGGCACGGCAACGCAAGGCTAGGCAATGCACGGCCAGCCAAGGAAAGGGTAACGCAAGGCAAGGCACGGTAAGGCAAGGCAAGGCTAATGCACGACAACGCACGGCTAGGCAATGCATGGCAAGGCAAGGAAAGGGTAACGCAAGGCAAGGCACGGTTAGGCGAGTCAAAGCTAAGGCACGACAACGCAAGGCTAGGGAATGCACGGAAGGCAAGCAAAGAGTAACGGAAGGCAAGGAAGGCAAGGGAAAGCAAGGCAAGCCAAGGGTAACGGAAGGAATGGCACGGCAAGGGGAAACAAGGCTAAGGCACGACAACGCACGGCTAGGCAATGCACGGCAAGGCAAGGAATGGGTAACGCAAGGCAAGGCACGGTAAGGCAAGGCAAGGCTAATGCACGACAACGCACGGTTAGACAATGCACGGCAAGGCAAGGAAAGGGTAACGCACGGCAAGGCACGGTTAAGCGAGGCAATGCTAAGGCACGACAACGCAAGGCTAGAGAATGCAAGGAAGGCAAGCAAAGAGTAACGGAAGGCAAGGAATGCAAGGCAAAGCAAGGCAACGCAAGCAAGTCTATGGCAAGGTGAAACAAGGCTAAGGCACGACAATGCGGGGCTCGGCAATGCACGGCAAGGCAAGGAAAGCGTAACGCAAGGCAAGGCACGGTGGGGCAAGCAAGGCTAATGCACGACAACGCAAGGCTAGGCAATGCACGGAAGGCAAGCAAAGAGTAACGGAAACCAAGGAAGGCAAGGGAAAGCAAGGCAAGGCAAGGGTAACGGAAGGAATGGCACGGCAAGGGGAATCAAGGCTAAGGCACGACAACGCACGGCTAGGCAATGCACGGCAAGGCAAGGAATGGGTAACGCAAGCAAGGCACGGTAAGGCAAGGCAAGGCTAATGCACGACAACGCACGGCTAGACAATGCACGGCAAGGCAAGGAAAGGGTAACGCACGGCAAGGCACGGTTAGGCGAGGCAAGGCTAAGGCACGACAACGCACGGCTAGGCAATGCACGGTAAGGCAAGTAAAGGGTAACGCAAGGCAAGGCACGGTCAGGCGAGGCAAGGGTAAGGGACGACAACGCAAGGCTAGGCAATGCCCGGAAGGAAAGCAAAGAGTAACGAAAGCAAGGAAGGCAAGGCAAAGCAAGGCAACGCAAGCAAGGCTATGGCAAGGTGAAACAAGGCTAAGGCGCGACAACGCAAGGCTAGGCAGTGCTCGGCTAGGCAAGGAAAGGGTAACGCAAGGCAAGGCACGGTCAGGCGAGGCAAGGCTAAGGCACGACAACGCAAGGCTAGGCAATGCACGGAAGCCAAGCAAAGAGTAACGGAGGGCAAGGAAGGCAAGGCAAAGCAAGGCAACGCAATGAAGGCTATGGCAAGGTGAAACAAGGCTAAGGC
Source organism: Macrotis lagotis (assembly GCF_037893015.1). Classification (NCBI taxonomy): domain Eukaryota; kingdom Metazoa; phylum Chordata; class Mammalia; order Peramelemorphia; family Peramelidae; genus Macrotis; species Macrotis lagotis. The sequence goes on from NW_027422399.1 coordinate 36,637, forward strand.
ACGACAACGCAAGGCTAGGGAGTGCACGGCTAGGCAAGGAAAGAGTAACGGAAGGCAATCAAGGCAAGGGAAAGCAAGGCAAGGCAAGGGTAACGGAAGGCACGGCACCGCAAGGGGGAACAAGGCTAAGGCACGAAAACGCACAGCTAGGGAATCCACGGATAGGGAATGAAAGGGTAACGCAAGGCAAGGCACGGTGAGGCAAGGCAAGGCTAATGCAAGACAATGCACGGATAGGCAATGCACGGCAAGGCAAGGAAAGGGTAACGCAAGGGAAGGCACGGTCAGGCGAGGCAAGGCTAAGGCACGACAACGCAAGGCTAGGCAATGCACGGAAGGCAAGCAAAGAGAAACGGAAGGCACGGAAGGCAAGGGAAACCAAGGCAAGGCAAGGGTAACGCAAGGAACGGCTCGGCAAGGGGAAACAAGGCTAAGGCACGGCAACGCACGGCTAGGCAATGCACGGCAATGCAAGGAAAGGGTAACGCCAGGCAAGGCACGGTCAGGCAAGGCAAGGCTAATGCACGACAACGCTAGGCTAGGCAGTGCACGGTAAGGCAAGGAAAGGGTAACGCAAGGCAAGGCACGGTAAGGCAAGGCAAGACAAGGAAAGAGAAACGGAAGGAAAGGAAGCCAAGGCAAATCCAGGCAAGGCAAGTGTAACAAAAGTCACGGCACTGCAAGGGGAAACAAGGCTAAGGCAGGACAACGCACGGCTAGGCAATGCAAGGCAAAGCAAGGAAAGGGTAACGACAACGCACGGCTAGACAATGCACGGCAAGGCAAGGAAAGGGTAACGCACGGCAAGGCACGGTTAGGCGAGGCAAGGCGAAGGCACGACAGCGTAAGGCTAGGCAATGCACGGAAGGCAAACAAAGAGTAACGGAAGGCAAGGAATGCAAGGCAAAGCAAGGCAACGCAAGCAAGTCTATGGCAAGGTGAAAAAAGGCTAAGGCACGACAACGCAAGGCTAGGCAATGCACGGAAGGCAAGCAAAGAGTAACGGAAGGCAAGGAAGGCAAGGCAAAGCAAGGCAAAACAAGCAAGGCTAGGGCAAGGTCAAACAAGCCTAAGGCACGACAACGCACGGCTAGGCAATGCACGGAAGGCAAGCAAAGAGTAACGGAAACCAAGGAAGGCAAGTGAAAGCAAGGCAAGTCAAGGGTAACGGAAGGAACGGCACGGCAAGGGGAAACAAGGCTAAGGCACGACAACGCACGGCTAGGCAATGCACCGAAGGCAAGCAAAGAGTAACGGAAGGCAAAGAAGGCAAGGGAAAGCAAAGCAAGGCAAGGGTAACGGAAGGAACGGCACGACAAGGGGAAACAAGGCTAAGGCACGACAACGCACGGCTAGGCAATGCACGGCAAGGCAAGTAAAGGGTAACGCAAGGCAAGGCACGGTCAGGCGAGGCAAGGCTAAGGCACGACAACGCTAGGCTAGGCAATGCACGGAAGGCAAGCAAAGAGTAACGGAAGGCAAGGTAAAGCAAGGGAACGCAAGCAAGGCTATGGCAAGGTGATACAAGGCTAAGGCACGACAACGCAAAGCTAGGCAATGAACGCCAAGGAAAGGAAAGGGTAACGTAAAGCAAGGCACGGTCAGGCGAGGCAAGGCTAAGGCCCGACAACGCAAGGCTACGCAATGCACGGAAGCCAAGCAAAGAGTAACGGAGGGCAAGGAAGGCAAGACAAAGCAAGGCAACGCAAGGAAGGCTATGGCAAGGTGAAACAAGGCTAAGGCACGACAACGCAAGGCTAGGGAGTGCACGGCTAGGCAAGGAAAGAATAACGGAAGGCAAGGAAGGCAAGGGAAAGCAAGGCAAGGCAAGGGTAACGGAAGGCACGGCACCGCAAGGGGAAACAAGGCTAAGGCACGACAACGCACAGCTAGTAAATGCACGGATAGGGAAGGAAAGGGTAACGCCAGGCAAGGCACGGTGAGGCAACGCAAGGCTAATGCACGACAACGCTAGGCTAGGCAATACACGGCAAGGCAAGGAAAGGGTAACGCAAGGCAAGGCACGGTAAGGCAAGGCAAGACAAGGAAAGAATAACGGAAGGAAAGGAAGCCAAGGCAAATCCAGGCAAGGCAAGTGCAACAAAAGTCACGGCACGGCAAGGGGAAACAAGGCTAAGGCAGGACAACGCACGGCTAGGCAATGCAAGGCAAGGCAAGGAAAGGGTAACGCAAGGCAAGGCACTGTCAGGCGAGGGAAGGCTAATGCACGACATCGCAAGGCTAGGCAGTGCACGGCTTTGCAAGGAAAGAGTAACGGAAGGAAAGGAAGGCAAGGCAAAGCAAGGCAACGCAAGCAAGGCTATGGCAAGGTGAAACAAGGCTAAGGCACGACAACGCACGGCTAGGCAGTGCACGGCTAGGCAAGTAAAGGGTAACGCAAGGCAAGGCACGGTCGGGAGAGGCAAGGCTAAGGCACGACAACGCAAGGCTAGGCAATGCACGAAAGGCAAGCAAAGAGTAACGGAAGGCAAGGAAGTCAAGGGAAAGCAAGGCAAGGCAAGGGTAACGGAAGGAACGGCACGGCAAGGGGAAACAAGGCTAAGGCACGACAACGCACGGCTAGGCAATGCACGGCAAGGCAAGGAAAGGGTAAGGCATGGCAAGGCATGGTGAGGCAAGGCAAGGCTGATGCACGACAACGCACGGCTAGGCAATTCACGGCAAGGCAAGGAAAGGGTAACGCAAGCAAAGGCACGGTCAGGCGAGGCAAGGCTAAGGCACGACAACACAGGGCTAGGCAATGCAGGGCAAGGCGAGGAAAGGGTAACGCAAGGCAAGGCACGGTTTGGGGAGGCAAGGCTAATGCACGACAACGCAAGGCTAGGCATTGCACGGCTAGGCAAGGAAAGAGTAACGGAATGAAAGGAAGGCAAGGCAAAGCAAGGCAAGGCAAGTGTAACAAAAGGCACGGCACAGCAAGGGGAAACAAGGCTAAGGCACGGCAAAGCAAGGCTAGGCAATGCACTCCCAGGCAAGGAAAGGGTAACGCAAGGCAAGGCACGGTAAGGCAAGGCAAGGCTAATGCACCGACAACGCACGGCTAGGCAATGCACGGCAAGGCAAGGAAAGGGTAACGCAAGCCCAGGCACGGTTAGGCGAGTCAAGGCTAAGGCACGACAACGCAAGGCTAGGCAATGCACGGAAGGCAAGCAAAGAGTAACGGAAGGCAAGGAAGGCAAGGGAAACCAAGACAAGGCAAGGGTAACGGAAGGAACGGCTCGGCAAGGGGAAACAAGGCTAAGGCAGGGCAACGCAGGGCTAGGCAATGCACGGCAAGGCAAGGAAAGGGTAACGCAAGGCAAGGCACTGTCAGGCGAGGGAAGGGTAATACACGACATCGCAAGGCTAGGCAGTGCACGGCTACGCAAGCAAAGAGTAACGGAAGGAAAGGAAGGCAAGGCAAAGCAAGGCAAGGCAAGTGTAACAAAAGGCACGGCACGGCACGGGGAAACAAGGCTAAGGCACGGCAACGCAAGGCTAGGCAATGCACGGCCAGGCAAGGAAAGGGTAACGCAAGGCAAGGCACGGTAAGGCAAGGCAAGGCTAATGCACGACAACGCACGGCTAGACAATGCACGGCAAGGCAAGGAAAGGGTAACGCACGGCAAGGCACGGTTAGGCGAGGCAAGGCTAAGGCACGACAACGCAAGGCTAGGCAATGCACGGAAGGCAAGCAAAGAGTAACGGAAGGCAAGGAATGCAAGGCAAAGCAAGGCAACGCAAGCAAGGCTATGGCAAGGTGAAACAAGGCTAAGGCACGACAACGCAAGGCTACGCAGTGCACGGCTAGGCAACGAAAGAGTAACGGAAGGCAAGGAAGGCAAGGGAAAGCAAGGCAAGGCAAGGGTAACGGAAGGAACGGCACGGCAAGGGGAAACAAGGCTAAGGCACGACAACGCACGGCTAGGCAATCCACGGTAAGGCAAGGAAATGGTAACACATGGCAAGGCAACGCAAGGCTGATGCACGACAAAGTACGGCTAGGCAATTCACGGCAAGGCAAGGAAAGGGTAACGCAAGGAAAGGCACGGTCAGGCGAGGCAAGGCTAAGGCACGACAACGCAAGGCTAGGCTATGCACGGAAGGCAATCAAAGAGTAACGGAAGGCAAGGAATGCAAGGGAAAGCAGGGGAAGGCAAGGGTAACGAAAGGAAAGGCACGGTATTGGGAAACAAGGCTAAGGCATGACAACAGAGGGCTAGGCAATGCAGGGCAAGGCAAGGAAAGGGTAACGCAAGGCAAGGCACGGTTTGGGGAGGCAAGGCTAATGCACGACAACGCAAGGCTAGGCAGTGCATGGCTAGGCAAGGAAAGAGTAACGGAATGAAAGGAAGGCAAGGCAAAGCAAGGCAAGGCAAGTGTAACAAAAGGCACGGCACGGAAAGGGGAAACAATGCTAAGGCACGGCAACGCAAGGCTAGGCAATGCACGGCCAGCCAAGGAAAGGGTAACGCAAGGCAAGGCATGGTAAGGCAAGGCAAGGCTAATGCACGACAACGCACGGCTAGGCAATGCATGGCAAGGCAAGGAAAGGGTAACGCAAGGCAAGGCACGGTTAGGCGAGGCAAGGCTAAGGCACGACAACGCAAGGCTAGGGAATGCACGGAAGGCAAGCAAAGAGTAACGGAAGGCACGGAAGGCAAGGGAAAGCAAGGCAAGCCAAGGATAACGGAAGGAACGGCACGGCAAGGGGAAACAAGGCTAAGGCACGACAACGCACGGCTAGGCAATGCACGGCAAGGCAAGGAATGGGTAACGCAAGGCAAGGCACGGTAAGGCAAAGCAAGGCTAATGCACGACAACGCACGGCTAGACAATGCACGGCAAGGCAAGGAAAGGGTAACGCACGGCAAGGCACGGTTAGGCGAGGCAAGGCTAAGGCACGACAACGCAAGGCTAGGGAATGCAAGGAAGGCAAGCAAAGAGTAACGGAAGGCAAGGAATGCAAGGCAAAGCAAGGCAACGCAAGCAAGGCTATGGCAAGGTGAAACAAGCCTAAGGCACGACAATGCAGGGCTCGGCAATGCACGGCAAGGCAAGGAAAGCGTAACGCAAGGCAAGGCACGGTGGGGCAAGCTAAGGCTAATGCACGACAACGCAAGGCTAGGCAATGCACGGAAGGCAAGCAAAGAGTAACGGAAACCAAGGAAGGCAAGGGAAAGCAAGGCAAGGCAAGGGTAACGGAAGGAATGGCACGGCAAGGGGAATCAAGGCTAAGGCACGACAACGCACGGCTAGGCAATGCACGGCAAGGCAAGGAAAGGGTAACGCATGGCAAGGCACGGTGAGGCAAGGCAAGGCTGATGCACGGCAACGCACGGCTAGGCAATTCACGGCAAGGCAAGGAAAGGGTAACGCAAGCAAAGGCACGGTCAGGCGAGGCAAGGCTAAGGCACGACAACACAGGGCTAGGCAATGCAGGGCAAGGCAAGGAAAGGGTAACGCAAGGCAAGGCACGGTTTGGGGAGGCAAGGCTAATGCACGACAACGCAATGCTAGGCATTGCACGGCTAGGCAAGGAAAGAGTAACGGAATGAAAGGAAGGCAAGGCAAAGCAAGGCAAGGCAAGTGTAACAAAAGGCACGGCACGGCAAGGGGAAACAAGGCTAAGGCACGGCAACGCAAGGCTAGGCAATGCACGGCCAGGCAAGGAAAGGGTAACGCAAGGCAAGGCACGGTAAGGCAAGGCAAGGCTAATGCACGACAACGCACGGCTAGGCAATGCACGGCAAGGCAAGGAAAGGGTAACGCAAGGCCAGGCACTGTTAGGCGAGGCAAGGCTAAGGCACGACAACGCAATTCTAGGCAATGCACGGAAGGCAAGCAAAGAGTAACGGAAGGCAAGGAAGGCAAGGGAAACCAAGACAAGGCAAGGGTAACGGAAGGAACGGCTCGGCAAGGGGAAACAAGGCTAAGGCAGGGCAACGCAGGTCTAGGCAATGCACGGCAAGGCAAGGAAAGGGTAAAGCAAGGCAAGGCACTGTCAGGCGAGGGAAGGCTAATACACGACATCGCAAGGCTAGGCAGTGCACGGCTAGGCAACGAAAGAGTAACGGAAGGCAAGGAAGGCAAGGGAAAGCAAGGCAAGGCAAGGGTAACGGAAGGAACGGCACGGCAAGGGGAAACAAGGCTAAGGCACGACAACGCACGGCTAGGCAATGCACGGTAAGGCAAGGAAATGGTAACGGAAGGCAAGGCAACGCAAGGCTGATGCACGACATAGTACGGCTAGGCAATTCACGGCAAGGCAAGGAAAGGGTAACGCAAGGAAAGGCACGGTCAGGCGAGGCAAGGCTAAGGCACGACAACGCAAGGCTAGGCTATGCACGGAAGGCAATCAAAGAGTAAAGGAAGGCAAGGAATGCACGGGAAAGCAGGGGAAGGCAAGGGTAACGAAAGGTAAGGCACGGTAATGGGAAACAAGGCTAAGGCATGACAACAGAGGGCTAGGCAATGCAGGGCAAGGCAAGGAAAGGGTAACGCAACGCAAGGCACGGTTTGGGGAGGCAAGGCTAATGCACGACAACGCAAGGCTAGTCAGTGCATGGCTAGGCAAGGAAAGAGTAACGGAATGAAAGGAAGGCAAGGCAAAGCAAGGCAAGGCAAGTGTAACAAAAGGCACGGCACGGAAAGGGGAAACAATGCTAAGGCACGGCAACGCAAGGCTAGGCAATGCACGGCCAGCCAAGGAAAGGGTAACGCAAGGCAAGGCACGGTAAGGCAAGGCAAGGCTAATGCACGACAACGCACGGCTAGGCAATGCATGGCAAGGCAAGGAAAGGGTAACGCAAGGCAAGGCACGGTTAGGCGAGTCAAAGCTAAGGCACGACAACGCAAGGCTAGGGAATGCACGGAAGGCAAGCAAAGAGTAACGGAAGGCAAGGAAGGCAAGGGAAAGCAAGGCAAGCCAAGGGTAACGGAAGGAATGGCACGGCAAGGGGAAACAAGGCTAAGGCACGACAACGCACGGCTAGGCAATGCACGGCAAGGCAAGGAATGGGTAACGCAAGGCAAGGCACGGTAAGGCAAGGCAAGGCTAATGCACGACAACGCACGGTTAGACAATGCACGGCAAGGCAAGGAAAGGGTAACGCACGGCAAGGCACGGTTAAGCGAGGCAATGCTAAGGCACGACAACGCAAGGCTAGGGAATGCAAGGAAGGCAAGCAAAGAGTAACGGAAGGCAAGGAATGCAAGGCAAAGCAAGGCAACGCAAGCAAGTCTATGGCAAGGTGAAACAAGGCTAAGGCACGACAATGCGGGGCTCGGCAATGCACGGCAAGGCAAGGAAAGCGTAACGCAAGGCAAGGCACGGTGGGGCAAGCAAGGCTAATGCACGACAACGCAAGGCTAGGCAATGCACGGAAGGCAAGCAAAGAGTAACGGAAACCAAGGAAGGCAAGGGAAAGCAAGGCAAGGCAAGGGTAACGGAAGGAATGGCACGGCAAGGGGAATCAAGGCTAAGGCACGACAACGCACGGCTAGGCAATGCACGGCAAGGCAAGGAATGGGTAACGCAAGCAAGGCACGGTAAGGCAAGGCAAGGCTAATGCACGACAACGCACGGCTAGACAATGCACGGCAAGGCAAGGAAAGGGTAACGCACGGCAAGGCACGGTTAGGCGAGGCAAGGCTAAGGCACGACAACGCACGGCTAAACAATGCACGGTCAGGCAAGTAAAGGGTAACGCAAGGCAAGGCACGGTCAGGCGAGGCAAGGGTAAGGGACGACAACGCAAGGTTAGGCAATGCCCGGAAGGAAAGCAAAGAGTAACGAAAGCAAGGAAGGCAAGGCAAAGCAAGGCAACGCAAGCAAGGCTATGGCAAGGTGAAACAAGGCTAAGGCGCGACAACGCAAGGCTAGGCAGTGCACGGCTAGGCAAGGAAAGGGTAACGCAAGGCAAGGCACGGTCAGGCGAGGCAAGGCTAAGGCACGACAACGCAAGGCTAGGCAATGCACGGAAGCCAAGCAAAGAGTAACGGAGGACAAGGAAGGCAAGGCAAAGCAAGGCAACGCAATGAAGGCTATGGCAAGGTGAAACAAGGCTAAGGCACGACAACGCAAGGCTAGGGAGTGCACGGCTAGGCAAGGAAAGAGTAACGGAAGGCAATCAAGGCAAGGGAAAGCAAGGCAAGGCAAGGGTAACGGAAGGCACGGCACCGCAAGGGGGAACAAGGCTAAGGCACGAAAACGCACAGCTAGGGAATCCACGGATAGGGAATGAAAGGGTAACGCAAGGCAAGGCACGGTGAGGCAAGGCAAGGCTAATGCAAGACAATGCACGGATAGGCAATGCACGGCAAGGCAAGGAAAGGGTAACGCAAGGGAAGGCACGGTCAGGCGAGGCAAGGCTAAGGCACGACAACGCAAGGCTAGGCAATGCACGGAAGGCAAGCAAAGAGAAACGGAAGGCACGGAAGGCAAGGGAAACCAAGGCAAGGCAAGGGTAACGGAAGGAACGGCTCGGCAAGGGGAAACAAGGCTAAGGCACGGCAACGCACGGCTAGGCAATGCACGGCAATGCAAGGAAAGGGTAACGCCAGGCAAGGCACGGTCAGGCAAGGCAAGGCTAATGCACGACAACGCTAGGCTAGGCAGTGCACGGTAAGGCAAGGAAAGGGTAACGCAAGGCAAGGCACGGTAAGGCAAGGCAAGACAAGGAAAGAGAAACGGAAGGAAAGGAAGCCAAGGCAAATCCAGGCAAGGCAAGTGTAACAAAAGTCACGGCACTGCAAGGGGAAACAAGGCTAAGGCAGGACAACGCACGGCTAGGCAATGCAAGGCAAAGCAAGGAAAGGGTAACGACAACGCACGGCTAGACAATGCACGGCAAGGCAAGGAAAGGGTAACGCACGGCAAGGCACGGTTAGGCGAGGCAAGGCGAAGGCACGACAGCGTAAGGCTAGGCAATGCACGGAAGGCAAACAAAGAGTAACGGAAGGCAAGGAATGCAAGGCAAAGCAAGGCAACGCAAGCAAGTCTATGGCAAGGTGAAAAAAGGCTAAGGCACGACAACGCAAGGCTAGGCAATGCACGGAAGGCAAGCAAAGAGTAACGGAAGGCAAGGAAGGCAAGGCAAAGCAAGGCAAAACAAGCAAGGCTAGGGCAAGGTCAAACAAGCCTAAGGCACGACAACGCACGGCTAGGCAATGCACGGAAGGCAAGCAAAGAGTAACGGAAACCAAGGAAGGCAAGTGAAAGCAAGGCAAGTCAAGGGTAACGGAAGGAACGGCACGGCAAGGGGAAACAAGGCTAAGGCACGACAACGCACGGCTAGGCAATGCACCGAAGGCAAGCAAAGAGTAACGGAAGGCAAAGAAGGCAAGGGAAAGCAAAGCAAGGCAAGGGTAACGGAAGGAACGGCACGACAAGGGGAAACAAGGCTAAGGCACGACAACGCACGGCTAGGCAATGCACGGCAAGGCAAGTAAAGGGTAACGCAAGGCAAGGCACGGTCAGGCGAGGCAAGGCTAAGGCACGACAACGCTAGGCTAGGCAATGCACGGAAGGCAAGCAAAGAGTAACGGAAGGCAAGGTAAAGCAAGGGAACGCAAGCAAGGCTATGGCAAGGTGATACAAGGCTAAGGCACGACAACGCAAAGCTAGGCAATGAACGCCAAGGAAAGGAAAGGGTAACGTAAAGCAAGGCACGGTCAGGCGAGGCAAGGCTAAGGCCCGACAACGCAAGGCTACGCAATGCACGGAAGCCAAGCAAAGAGTAACGGAGGGCAAGGAAGGCAAGACAAAGCAAGGCAACGCAAGGAAGGCTATGGCAAGGTGAAACAAGGCTAAGGCACGACAACGCAAGGCTAGGGAGTGCACGGCTAGGCAAGGAAAGAATAACGGAAGGCAAGGAAGGCAAGGGAAAGCAAGGCAAGGCAAGGGTAACGGAAGGCACGGCACCGCAAGGGGAAACAAGGCTAAGGCACGACAACGCACAGCTAGTAAATGCACGGATAGGGAAGGAAAGGGTAACGCCAGGCAAGGCACGGTGAGGCAACGCAAGGCTAATGCACGACAACGCTAGGCTAGGCAATACACGGCAAGGCAAGGAAAGGGTAACGCAAGGCAAGGCACGGTAAGGCAAGGCAAGACAAGGAAAGAATAACGGAAGGAAAGGAAGCCAAGGCAAATCCAGGCAAGGCAAGTGCAACAAAAGTCACGGCACGGCAAGGGGAAACAAGGCTAAGGCAGGACAACGCACGGCTAGGCAATGCAAGGCAAGGCAAGGAAAGGGTAACGCAAGGCAAGGCACTGTCAGGCGAGGGAAGGCTAATGCACGACATCGCAAGGCTAGGCAGTGCACGGCTTTGCAAGGAAAGAGTAACGGAAGGAAAGGAAGGCAAGGCAAAGCAAGGCAAGGCAAGTGTAACAAAAGGCACGGCACGGCAAGGGGAAACAAGGCTAAGGCACGGCAACGCAAGGCTAGGCAATGCACGGAAAGGCAAGGAAAGGGTAACGCAAGGCAAGGCACGGTAAGGCAAGGCAAGGCTAATGCACGACAACGCACGTCCAGACAATGCACGGCAAGGAAGGAAAGGGTAACGCACGGCAAGGCACGGTTAGGCGAGGCAAGGCTAAGGCACGACAGCGCAAGGCTAGGCAATGTACTGCAGTCAATCAAAGAGTAACGGAAGGCAAGGAAGGCAAGGCAAAGCAAGGCAAAGCAAGCAAGGCTATGTCAAGGTGAAACAAGGCTAAGGCTCGACAACGCACGTTGAGGCAATGCACGGCAAGGCAAGGAAAGGGTAACGCAAGGCAAGGCACTGTCAGGCGAGGCAAGGCTAAGGCACGACAACGCAAGGCTAGGGAGTGCACGGCTAGGCAAGGAAAGAGTAACGGAAGGCAAGGAAGGCAAGGGAAAGCAAGGCAAGGCAAGGGTAACGGAAGGCACGGCACCGCAAGGGGAAACAAGGCTAAGGCACGACAACGCACAGCTAGTGAATGCACGGATAGGGAAGGAAAGGGTAACGCAAGGCAAGGCACGGTGAGGCAACGCAAGGCTAATGCACGACAATGAACGGATAGGCAATGCACGACAAGGCACGGAAAGGGTAACGCAAGGCAAGGCATTGTCAGGCGAGGCAAGGCTAAGGCACGACAACGCAAGGCTAGGCAATGCAAGGAAGGTAAGCAAAGAGTAACGGAAGGCAAGGAAAGCAAGGGAAAGCAAGGCAAGTTAAGGGTAACGCCAGGCAAGGCACGGTCAGGCAAGGCAAGGCTAAGGCACGACAACGCACGGCTAGGCAATACACGGCAAGGCAAGGAAAGTGTAACGCAAGGCAAGGCACGGTAAGGCAAGGCAAGACAAGGAAAGAGTAACGGAAGGAAAGGAAGCCAAGGCAAATCCAGGCAAGGCAAGTGTAACAAAAGTCACGGCACGGCAAGGGGAAACAAGTCTAAGGCAGGACAACGCACGACTAGGCAATGCAAGGCAAGGCAAGGAAAGGGTAACGCAAGGCAAGGCACTGTCAAGCGAGGCAAGGCTAAGGCACGACAACGCAAGGCTACGCAATGCACGGAAGGCAAGCAAAGAGTAACGGAAGGCAAGGAAGGCAAGGGAAAGCAAGGCAAGGCAAGGGTAACGGAAGGAACGGCACGGCAAGGGGAAACAAGGCTAAGGCACGACAACGCACGGCTAGGCAATGCACGGCAAGGCAAGGAAAGGGTAACGCACGGCAAGGCACGTGTAGGCGAGGCAAGGCTAAGGCACGACAACGCAAGGGTAGGCAATGCACGGAAGGCAAACAAAGAGTAACGGAAGCCAAGGAATGCAAGGCAAAGCAAGGCAACGCTATCAAGACTATGGCAAGGTGAAAAAAGGCTAAGGCACGACAACGCAAAGCTAGCCAATGCACGGAAGGCAAGGAAAGAGTAACGGAAGGCAAGGAAGGCAAGGCAAAGCAATTCAACGCAAGCAAGGCAATGGCAAGGTGAAACAAGGCTAAGGCACGACAACGCACGGTTAGGCAGTGCACGGCGAGGCAAGTAAAGGGTAACGCAAAGCAAGGCACGGTCGGGCGAGGCAAGGCTAAGGCACGACAACGCAAGGCTAGGCAATGCACGGAAGGCAAGCAAAGAGTAACGGAAGGCAAGGAAGTCAAGGAAAAGCAAGGCAAGGCAAGGGTAACGGAAGGAAAGGCACGGCAAGGCGAAACAAGGCTAAGGCACGACAACGCACGGCTAGGCAATGCACGGCAAGGCAAGGAAAGGGTAACGCATGGCAAGGCACGGTGAGGCAAGGCAAGGCTGATGCACGACAACGCACGGCTAGGCAATTCACGGCACGGCAAGGAAATGGTAACGCAAGCAAAGGCACGGTCAGGCGAGGCAAGGCTAAGGCACGACAACACAGGGCTAGGCAATGCAGGGCAAGGCAAGGAAAGGGTAACGCAAGGCAAGGCACGGTTTGGGGAGGCAAGGCTAATGCACGACAACGCAAGGCTAGGCATTGCACGGCTAGGCAAGGAAAGAGTAACGGAATGAAAGGAAGGCAAGGCAAAGCAAGGCAGTGCAAGTGTAACAAAAGGCACGGCACAGCAAGGGGAAACAACGCTAAGGCACGGCAACGCAAGGCTAGGCAATGCACGCCCAGGCAAGGAAAGGGTAACGCAAGGCAAGGCACGGTAAGGCAAGGCAAGGCTAATGCACGACAACGCACGGCTAGGCAATGAAAGGCAAGGCAAGGAAAGGGTAACGCAAGGCAAGGCACTGTCAGGCGAGGGAAGGCTAATGCACGACATCGCAAGGCTAGGCAGTGCACGACTTCGCAAGGAAAGAGTAACGGAAGGAAAGGAAGGCAAGGCAAAGCAAGGCAAGGCAAGTGTAACAAAAGGCACGGCACGGCAAGGGGAAACAAGTCTAAGGCAGGACAACGCACGTCCAGACAATGCACGGCAAGCAAGGAAAGGGTAACGCACGGCAAGGCACGGTTAGGCGAGGCAAGGCTAAGGCACGACAGCGAAAGGCTAGGCAATGCACTGAAGGCAATCAAAGAGTAATGGAAGGGAAGGAAGGCAAGGCAAAGCAAGGCAAAGCAAGCAAGGCTAGGGCAAGTTGAAACAAGGCTAAGGCACGACAACGCACGACTAGGCAATGCACGGAAGGTAAGCAAAGAGTAACGGAAACAAAGGAAGGCAAGTGAAAGCAAGGCAAGGCAAGGGTAACGGAAGGAACGGCACGGCAAAGGGAAACAAGGCTAAGGCACGACAACGCACGGCTAGGCAATGCACGGCAAGGCAAGGAAAGGGTAACGCCAGGCAAGGCACGGTCAGGCAAGGCAAGGCAAATGCACGACAACGCACGGCTAGGCAATGCACGGCAAGGCAAGGAAAGGGTAACGCAAGGCAAGGCACGGTCAGGCGAGGCAAGGCTAAGGCACGACAACGCAAGGCTAGGCAATGCACGGAAGGCAAGCAAAGAGTAACGGAAGGCAAGGAAGGCAAGGGAAAGCAAAGCAAGGCAAGGGTAACGGAAGGAACGGCACGACAAGGGGAAACAAGGCTAAGGCACGACAACGCACGGCTAGACAATACACGGCAAGGCAAGTAAAGGGTAACGCAAGGCAAGGCACGGTCAGGCGAGGCAAGGCTAAGGCACGACAACGCAAGGCTAGGCAATGCACGGAAGGCAAGCAAAGAGTAACGAAAGCAAGGAAGGCAAGGCAAAGCAAGGCAACGCAAGGAAGGTTATGGCAAGGTGAAACAAGGCGAAGGCACGAAAACGCAAGGCTAGGCAGTGCACGGCTAGGCAAGGAAAGGGTAACGCAAGGCAAGGCACGGTGAGGCGAGGCAAGGCTAAGGCACGACAACGCAAGGCTAGGCAATGAACGCCAAGGAAAGGAAAGGGTAACGTAAAGCAAGGCACGGTCAGGCGAGGCAAGGCTAAGGCCCGACAACGCAAGGCTAGGCAATGCACGGAAGCCAAGCAAAGAGTAACGGAGGGCAAGGAAGGCAAGGCAAAGCAAGGCAATGCAAGGAAGGCTATGGCAAGGTGAAACAAGGCTAAGGAACGACAACGCAAGGCTAGGCAGTGCACGGCTAGGCAAGGAAAGAGTAACGGAAGGCAAGGAAGGCAAGGGAAAGCAAGGCAAGGCAAGGGTAACGGAAGGCACGGCACCGCAAGGGATAACAAGGCTAAGGCACAACAACGCACAGCTAGGGAATCCACGGATAGGGAATGAAAGGGTAACGCAAGGCAAGTCACGGTGAGGCAAGGCAAGGCTAAGGCACGACAATGCACGGATAGGCAATGCACGGCAAGGCAAGGAAAGGGTAACGCAAGGGAAGGCACGGTCAGGCGAGGCAAGGCTAAGGCACGACAACGCAAGGCTAGGCAATGCACGAAAGGTAAGCAAAGAGTAACGGAAGGCAAGGAAAGCAAGGGAAAGCAAGGCAAGGTAAGGGTAACGGAAGGAACGGCACGGTAAGGGGAAACAAGGCTAAGGCACGACAACACAGGGCTAGGCAATGCAGGGCAAGGCAAGGAAAGGGTAACGCAAGGCAAGGCACGGTTTGGGGAGGCAAGGCTAATGCACGACAACGCAAGGCTAGGCAGTTCACGGCTAGGCAAGGAAAGAGTAACGGAAGGAAAGGAAGGCAAGACAAAGCAAGGCAAGGCAAGTGTAACAAAAGGCAAGGCACGGCAAGGGGAAACAAGGCTAAGGAACGGCAACGCACGGCTAGGCAATGCACGGCAAGGCAAGGAAACGTTAACGCAAGGCAAGGCACGGTAAGGCAAGGCAAGGCTAATGCACGAGAACGCACGGCTAGGCAATGCACGGCAAGGCAAGGAAAGGGTAACGCAAGGCAAGGCACGGTCAGGCGAGGGAAGGCTAATGCACGACATCGCAAGCCTAGGCAGTGCAGGGCTTCGCAAGGAAAGAGTAACGGAAGGAACGGAAGGCAAGGCAAAGGAAGGCAAGGCAAGTGTAACAAAAGGCACGGCACGGCAAGGGGAAACAAGGCTAAGGCACGGCAACGCAAGGCTAGGCAATGCACGGAAAGGCAAGGAAAGGATAACGCCAGGCAAGGCACGGTCAGGCAAGGCAAGGCAAATGCACGACAAGGCACGGCTAGGCAATGGAGGGCAAGGCAAGGAAAGGGTAACGCAAGGCAAGGCACGGTCAGGCGAGGCAAGGCTAAGGCACGACAACGCAAGGCTAGGCAATGCACGGAAGGCAAGCAAAGAGTAACGGAAGGCAAGGAAGGCAAGGGAAAGCAAGGCAAGGCAAGGGTAACGGAAGGAACGGCACGGCAAGGGGAAACAAGGCTAAGGCACGACAACGCACGGCTAGGCAATGCACGGCAAGGCAAGGAAAGGGTAACGCACGGCAAGCCACGTGTAGGCGAGGCAAGGCTAAGGCACGACAACGCAAGGGTAGGGAATGCACGGAAGGCAAACAAAGAGTAACGGAAGCCAAGGAATGCAAGGCAAAGCAAGGCAACGCAAGCAAGGCTATGGCAAGGTGAAAAAAGGCTAAGGCACGACCACGCAAGGCTAGGCAATGCACGGAAGGCAAGGAAAGAGTAACGGAAGGCAAGGAAGGCAAGGCAAAGCAAGGCAACGCAAGCAAGGCTATGGCAAGGTGAAACAAGGCTAAGGCACGACAACGCACGGCTAGGCAGTGCACGGCTAGGCAAGTAAAGGGTAACGCAAGGCAAGGCACGGTCGGGCGAGGCAAGGCTAAGGCACGACAACGCAAGGCTAGGCAATGCACGAAAGGCAAGCAAAGAGTAACGGAAGGCAAGGAAGTCAAGGGAAAGCAAGGCAAGGCAAGGGTAACGGAAGGAACGGCACGGCAAGGGGAAACAAGGCTAAGGCACGACAACGCACGGCTAGGCAATGCACGGCAAGGCAAGGAAAGGGTAACGCATGGCAAGGCATGGTGAGGCAAGGCAAGGCTGATGCACGACAACGCAAGGCTAGGCTATGCACGGAAGGCAATCAAAGAGTAAAGGAAGGCAAGGAATGCAAGGGAAAGCAGGGGAAGGCAAGGGTAACGAAAGGAAAGGCACGGTAATGGGAAACAAGGCTAAGGCATGACAACAGAGGGCTAGGCAATGCAGGGCAAGGCAAGGAAAGGGTAACGCAAGGCAAGGCACGGTTTGGGTAGGCAAGGCTAATGCACGACAACGCAAGGCTAGTCAGTGCATGGCTAGGCAAGGAAAGAGTAACGGAATGAAAGGAAGGCAAGGCAAAGCAAGGCAAGGCAAGTGTAACAAAAGGCACGGCACGGAAAGGGGAAACAATGCTAAGGCACGGCAACGCAAGGCTAGGAAATGCACGGCCAGCCAAGGAAAGGGTAACGCAAGGCAAGGCACGGTAAGGCAAGGCAAGGCTAATGCACGACAACGCACGGCTAGGCAATGCATGGCAAGGCAAGGAAAGGGTAACGCAAGGCAAGGCACGGTTAGGCGAGTCAAGGCTAAGGCACGACAACGCAAGGCTAGGGAATGCACGGAAGGCAAGCAAAGAGTAACGGAAGGCAAGGAAGGCAAGGGAAAGCAAGGCAAGCCAAGGGTAACGGAAGGAATGGCACGGCAAGGGGAAACAAGGCTAAGGCACGACAACGCACGGCTAGGCAATGCACGGCAAGGCAAGGAATGGGTAACGCAAGGCAAGGCACGGTAAGGCAAGGCAAGGCTAATGCACGACAACGCACGGCTAGACAATGCACGGCAAGGCAAGGAAAGGGTAACGCAAGGCAAGGCACGGTTAGGCGAGGCAATGCTAAGGCACGACAACGCAAGGCTAGGGAATGCAAGGAAGGCAAGCAAAGAGTAACGGAAGGCAAGGAATGCAAGGCAAAGCAAGGCAACGCAAGCAAGTCTATGGCAAGTTGAAACAAGGCTAAGGCACGACAATGCGGGGCTCGGCAATGCACGGCAAGGCAAGGAAAGCGTAACGCAAGGCAAGGCACGGTGGGGCAAGGCAAGACTAATGCACGACAACGCAAGGCTAGGCAATGCACGGAAGGCAAGCAAAGAGTAACGGAAACCAAGGAAGGCAAGGGAAAGCAAGGCAAGGCAAGGGTAACGGAAGGAATGGCACGGCAAGGGGAATCAAGGCTAAGGCACGACAACGCACGGCTAGGCAATGCACGGCAAGGCAAGGAATGGGTAACGCAAGCAAGGCACGCTAAGGCAAGGCAAGGCTAATGCACGACAACGCACGGCTAGACAATGCACGGCAAGGCAAGGAAAGGGTAACGCACGGCAAGGCACGGTTAGGCGAGGCAAGGCTAAGGCACGACAACGCACGGCTAGCAATGCACGGCAAGGCAAGTAAATGGTAACGCAAGGCAAGGCACGGTCAGGCGAGGCAAGGCTAAGGGACGACAACGCAAGGCTAGGCAATGCACGGAAGGCAAGCAAAGAGTAACGAAAGCAAGGAAGGCAAGGCAAAGCAAGGCAACGCAAGCAAGGCTATGGCAAGGTGAAACAAGGCTAAGGCGCGAAAACGCAAGGCTAGGCAGTGCACGGCTAGGCAAGGAAAGGGTAACGCAAGGCAAGGCACGGTCAGGCGAGGCAAGGCTAAGGCACGACAACGCAAGGCTAGGCAATGCACGGAAGCCAAGCAAAGAGTAACGGAGGGCAAGGAAGGCAAGGCAAAGCAAGGAAACGCAATGAAGGCTATGGCAAGGTGAAACAAGGCTAAGGCACGACAACGCAAGGCTAGGGAGTGCACGGCTAGGCAAGGAAAGAGTAACGGAAGGCAATCAAGGCAAGGGAAAGCAAGGCAAGGCAAGGGTAACGGAAGGCACGGCACCGCAAGGGGAAACAAGGCTAAGGCACGAAAACGCACAGCTAGGGAATCCACGGATAGGGAATGAAAGGGTAACGCAAGGCAAGGCACGGTGAGGCAAGGCAAGGCTAATGCAAGACAATGCACGGATAGGCAATGCACGGCAAGGCAAGGAAAGGGTAACGCAAGGGAAGGCACGGTCAGACGAGGCAAGGCTAAGGCACGACAACGCAAGGCTAGGCAATGCACGGAAGGCAAGCAAAGAGAAACGGAAAGCACGGAAGGCAAGGGAAACCAAGGCAAGGCAAGGGTAACGGAAGGAACGGCACGGCAAGGTGAAACAAGGCTAAGGCACGACAACGCAAGGCTAGGCAGTGCACGGCTAGGCAAGGAAAGGGTAACGCAAGGCAAGGCACGGTCAGGCGAGGCAAGGCTCAGGCACGACAACGCAAGGCTAGGCAATGAACGCCAAGGAAAGGAAAGGGTAACGTAAAGCAAGGCACGGTCAGGCGAGGCAAGGCTAAGGCCCGACAACGCAAGGCTAGGCAATGCACGGAAGCCAAGAACAGAGTAACGGAGGGCAAGGAAGGCAAGGCAAAGCAAGGCAACGCAAGGAAGGCTATGGCAAGGTGAAACAAGGCTAAGGCACGACAACGCAAGGCTAGGGAGTGCACGGCTAGGCAAGGAAAGAGTAACGGAAGGCAAGGAAGGCAAGGGAAAGCAAGGCAAGGCAAGGGTAACGGAAGGCACGGCACCGCAAGGGGAAACAAGGCTAAGGCACGACAACGCACAGCTAGGGAATCCACGGATAGGGAATGAAAGGGTAACGCAAGGCAAGGCACGGTGAGGCAAGGCAAGGCTAATGCAAGACAATGCAGGGATAGGCAATGCACGGCAAGGCAAGGAAAGGGTAACGCAAGGAAATGCACGGTCAGGCGAGGCAAGGCTAAGGCACGACAACGCAAGGCTAGGCAATGCACGGAAGGCAAGCAAAGAGAAACGGAAGGCAAGGAAGGCAAGGGAAACCACGGCAAGGCAAGGGTAACGGAAGGAACGGCTCGGCAAGGGGAAACAAGGCTAAGGCACGGCAACGCACGGCTAGGCAATGCACGGGCAGGCAAGGAAAGTGTAACGCAAGGCAAGGCACTGTCAGGCGAGGCAAGGCAAATGCACGACAACGCACGGCTAGGCAATGCACGGCAAGGCAAGGAAAGGGTAACGCAAGGCAAGGCACGGTCAGGCGAGGCAAGGCTAAGGCAAGACAACGCAATGCTAGGCAATGCACGGAAGGCAAGCAAAGAGTAACGGAAGGCAAGGAAGGCAAGGGAAAGCAAAGCAAGGCAAGGGTAACGGAAGGAACGGCACGACAAGGGGAAACAAGGCTAAGGAACGACAACGCACGGCTAGGCAATGCACGGCAAGGCAAGTAAAGGGTAACGCAAGGCAAGGCACGGTCAGGCGAGGCAAGGCTAAGGCTCGACAACGCAAGGCTAGGCAATGCACGGAAGGCAAGCAAAGAGTAACGAAAGCAAGGAAGGCAAGGCAAAGCAAGGCAACGCAAGGAAGGCTATGGCAAGGTGAAACAAGGCTAAGGCACGACAACGCAAGGCTAGGCAGTGCACGGCTAGGCAAGGAAAGGGTAACGCAAGGCAAGGCACGGTCAGGTGAGGCAAGGCTAAGGCACGACAACGCAAGGCTAGGCAATGAACGCCAAGGAAAGGAAAGGGTAACGTAAAGCAAGGCACGGTCAGGCGAGGCAAGGCTAAGGCCCGACAACGCAAGGCTAGGCAATGCACGGAAGCCAAGCAAAGAGTAACGGAAGGCAAGGAAGGCAAGGGAAACCAAGACAAGGCAAGGGTAACGGAAGGAACGGCTCGGCAAGGGGAAACAAGGCTAAGGCACGGCAACGCACGGCTAGGCACTGCACGGGCAGGCAAGGAAAGGGTAACGGAAGGCAAGGCACTGTCAGGCGAGTCAAGGCTAAGGCACGACAACGCAAGGCTAGGCAATACACGGAAGGTAAGCAAAGAGTAACGGAAGGCAAGGAAAGCAAGGGAAATCAAGGCAAGGTAAGGGTAACGGAAGGAACGGCACGGTAAGGGGAAACAAGGCTAAGGCACGACAACACAGGGCTAGGCAATGCAGGGCAAGGCAAGGAAAGGGTAACGCAAGGCAAGGCACGGTTTGGGGAGGCAAGGCTAATGCACGACAATGCAAGGCTAGGCAGTGCGCGGCTAGGCAAGGAAAGAGTAACGGAAGGAAAGGAAGGCAAGACAAAGCAAGGCAAGGCAAGTGTAACAAAAGGCAAGGCACGGCAAGGGGAAACAAGGCTAAGGAACGGCAACGCACGGCTAGGCAATGCACGGCAATGCAAGGAAAGGGTAACGCCAGGCAAGGCACGGTCAGGCAAGGCAAGGCTAATGCACGACAACGCAAGGCTAGGCAATGCAAGGAAGGCAAGCAAAGAGTAACGGAAGGCAAGGAATGCAAGGCAAAGCAAGGCAACGCAAGCAAGTCTATGGCAAGGTGAAACAAGGCTAAGGCACGACAATGCGGGGCTCGGCAATGCACGGCAAGGCAAGGAAAGCGTAACGCAAGGCAAGGCACGGTGGGGCAAGGCAAGACTAATGCACGACAACGCAAGGCTAGGCAATGCACGGAAGGCAAGCAAAGAGTAACGAAAACCAAGGAAGGCAAGGGAAAGCAAGGCAAGGCAA
This sequence comes from Macrotis lagotis, assembly GCF_037893015.1. NCBI lineage: Eukaryota > Metazoa > Chordata > Mammalia > Peramelemorphia > Peramelidae > Macrotis > Macrotis lagotis. The sequence continues at coordinate 57,121 of NW_027422399.1, forward strand.
GGGTAACGGAAGGAATGGCACGGCAAGGGGAATCAAGGCTAAGGCACGACAACGCACGGCTAGGCAATGCACGGCAAGGCAAGGAATGGGTAACGCAAGCAAGGCACGCTAAGGCAAGGCAAGGCTAATGCACGACAACGCACGGCTAGACAATGCACGGCAAGGCAAGGAAAGGGTAACGCACGGCAAGGCACGGTTAGGCGAGGCAAGGCTAAGGCACGACAACGCACGGCTAGGCAATGCACGGCAAGGCAAGTAAAGGGTAACGCAAGGCAAGGCACGGTCAGGCGAGGCAAGGCTAAGGGACGACAACGCAAGGCTAGGCAATGCACGGAAGGCAAGCAAAGAGTAACGAAAGCAAGGAAGGCAAGGCAAAGCAAGGCAACGCAAGCAAGGCTATGGCAAGGTGAAACAAGGCTAAGGCGCGACAACGCAAGGCTAGGCAGTGCACGGCTAGGCAAGGAAAGGGTAACGCAAGGCAAGGCACGGTCAGGCGAGGCAAGGCTAAGGCACGACAACGCAAGGCTAGGCAATGCACGGAAGCCAAGCAAAGAGTAACGGAGGGCAAGGAAGGCAAGGCAAAGCAAGGCAACGCAATGAAGGCTATGGCAAGGTGAAACAAGGCTAAGGCACGACAACGCAAGGCTAGGGAGTGCACGGCTAGGCAAGGAAAGAGTAACGGAAGGCAATCAAGGCAAGGGAAAGCAAGGCAAGGCAAGGGTAACGGAAGGCACGGCACCGCAAGGGGGAACAAGGCTAAGGCACGAAAACGCACAGCTAGGGAATCCACGGATAGGGAATGAAAGGGTAACGCAAGGCAAGGCACGGTGAGGCAAGGCAAGGCTAATGCAAGACAATGCACGGATAGGCAATGCACGGCAAGGCAAGGAAAGGGTAACGCAAGGGAAGGCACGGTAAGGCAAGGCAAGACAAGGAAAGAGAAACGGAAGGAAAGGAAGCCAAGGCAATGCCAGCCAAGGCAAGTGTAACAAAAGTCACGGCACTGCAAGGGGAAACAAGGCTAAGGCAGGACAACGCACGGCTAGGCAATGCACGGCAAGGCAAGGAATGGGTAACGCAAGGCAAGGCACGGTCAGGCGAGGCAAGGCTAAGGCACGACAACGCAAGGCTAGGCAATGCACGGAAGGCAAGCAAAGAGTAACGGAAGGCAAGGAAGGCAAGGGAAAGCAAGGCAAGGCAAGGGTAACGGAAGGAACGGCACGGCAAGGGGAAACAAGGCTAAGGCACGACAACGCACGGCTAGGCAATGCACGGTAAGGCAAGGAAAGGGTAACGCACGGCAAGCCACGTGTAGGCGAGGCAAGGCTAAGGCACGACAACGCAAGGGTAGGGAATGCACGGAAGGCAAACAAAGAGTAACGGAAGCCAAGGAATGCAAGGCAAAGCAAGGCAACGCAAGCAAGGCTATGGCAAGGTGAAAAAAGGCTAAGGCACGACCACGCAAGGCTAGGCAATGCACGGAAGGCAAGGAAAGAGTAACGGAAGGCAAGGAAGGCAAGGCAAAGCAAGGCAACGCAAGCAAGGCTATGGCAAGGTGAAACAAGGCTAAGGCACGACAACGCACGGCTAGGCAGTGCACGGCTAGGCAAGTAAAGGGTAACGCAAGGCAAGGCACGGTCGGGCGAGGCAAGGCTAAGGCACGACAACGCAAGGCTAGGCAATGCACGAAAGGTAAGCAAAGAGTAACGGAAGGCAAGGAAAGCAAGGGAAATCAAGGCAAGGTAAGGGTAACGGAAGGAACGGCACGGTAAGGGGAAACAAGGCTAAGGCACGACAACACAGGGCTAGGCAATGCAGGGCAAGGCAAGGAAAGGGTAACGCAAGGCAAGGCACGGTTTGGGGAGGCAAGGCTAATGCACGACAATGCAAGGCTAGGCAGTGCGCGGCTAGGCAAGGAAAGAGTAACGGAAGGAAAGGAAGGCAAGACAAAGCAAGGCAAGGCAAGTGTAACAAAAGGCAAGGCACGGCAAGGGGAAACAAGGCTAAGGAACGGCAACGCACGGCTAGGCAATGCACGGCAATGCAAGGAAAGGGTAACGCCAGGCAAGGCACGGTCAGGCAAGGCAAGGCTAATGCACGACAACGCTAGGCTAGGCAGTGCACGGTAAGGCAAGGAAAGAGTAACGGAAGGAAAGGAAGGCAAGGCAAATCTATGCAACGCAAGTGAAACAAAAGCAACGGCAGGGCAAGGGGAAACAAGGCTAAGGCACGACAACGCACGGCTAGGCAATGCACGGCAAGGCAAGGAAAGGGTAACGCAAGGCAAGGCACGGTAAGGCAAGGCAAGACAAGGAAAGAGAAACGGAAGGAAAGGAAGCCAAGGCAATGCCAGCCAAGGCAAGTGTAACAAAAGTCACGGCACTGCAAGGGGAAACAAGGCTAAGGCAGGACAACGCACGGCTAGGCAATGCACGGCAAGGCAAGGAATGGGTAACGCAAGGCAAGGCACGGTCAGGCGAGGCAAGGCTAAGGCACGACAACGCAAGGCTAGGCAATGCACGGAAGGCAAGCAAAGAGGAACGGAAGGCAAGGAAGGCAAGGGAAAGCAAGGCAAGGCAAGGGTAACGGAAGGAACGGCACGGCAAGGGGAAACAAGGCTAAGGCACGACAACGCACGGCTAGGCAATGCACGGCAAGGCAAGGAAAGGGTAACGCACGGCAAGCCACGTGTAGGCGAAGCAAGGCTAAGGCACGACAACGCAAGGGTAGGGAATGCACGGAAGGCAAACAAAGAGTAACGGAAGCCAAGGAATGCAAGGCAAAGCAAGGCAACGCAAGCAAGGCTATGGCAAGGTGAAAAAAGGCTAAGGCACGACCACGCAAGGCTAGGCAATGCACGGAAGGCAAGGAAAGAGTAACGGAAGGCAAGGAAGGCAAGGCAAAGCAAGGCAACGCAAGCAAGGCTATGGCAAGGTGAAACAAGGCTAAGGCACGACAACGCACGGCTAGGCAGTGCACGGCTAGGCAAGTAAAGGGTAACGCAAGGCAAGGCACGGTCGGGCGAGGCAAGGCTAAGGCACGACAACGCAAGGCTAGGCAATGCACGAAAGGCAAGCAAAGAGTAACGGAAGGCAAGGAAGTCAAGGGAAAGCAAGGCAAGGCAAGGGTAACGGAAGGAACGGCACGGCAAGGGGAAACAAGGCTAAGGCACGACAACGCACGGCTAGGCAATGCACGGCAAGGCAAGGAAAGGGTAACGCATGGCAAGGCATGGTGAGGCAAGGCAAGGCTGATGCACGACAACGCAAGGCTAGGCTATGCACGGAAGGCAATCAAAGAGTAAAGGAAGGCAAGGAATGCAAGGGAAAGCAGGGGAAGGCAAGGGTAACGAAAGGAAAGGCACGGTAATGGGAAACAAGGCTAAGGCATGACAACAGAGGGCTAGGCAATGCAGGGCAAGGCAAGGAAAGGGTAACGCAAGGCAAGGCACGGTTTGGGTAGGCAAGGCTAATGCACGACAACGCAAGGCTAGTCAGTGCATGGCTAGGCAAGGAAAGAGTAACGGAATGAAAGGAAGGCAAGGCAAAGCAAGGCAAGGCAAGTGTAACAAAAGGCACGGCACGGAAAGGGGAAACAATGCTAAGGCACGGCAACGCAAGGCTAGGAAATGCACGGCCAGCCAAGGAAAGGGTAACGCAAGGCAAGGCACGGTAAGGCAAGGCAAGGCTAATGCACGACAACGCACGGCTAGGCAATGCATGGCAAGGCAAGGAAAGGGTAACGCAAGGCAAGGCACGGTTAGGCGAGTCAAGGCTAAGGCACGACAACGCAAGGCTAGGGAATGCACGGAAGGCAAGCAAAGAGTAACGGAAGGCAGGGAAGGCAAGGGAAAGCAAGGCAAGCCAAGGGTAACGGAAGGAATGGCACGGCAAGGGGAAACAAGGCTAAGGCACGACAACGCACGGCTAGGCAATGCACGGCAAGGCAAGGAATGGGTAACGCAAGGCAAGGCACGGTAAGGCAAGGCAAGTCTAATGCACGACAACGCACGGCTTGACAATGCACGGCAAGGCAAGGAAAGGGTAACGCAAGGCAAGGCACGGTTAGGCGAGGCAAAGCTAAGGCACGACAACGCAAGGCTAGGGAATGCAAGGAAGGCAAGCAAAGAGTAACGGAAGGCAAGGAATGCAAGGCAAAGCAAGGCAACGCAAGCAAGTCTATGGCAAGGTGAAACAAGGCTAAGGCACGACAATGCGGGGCTCGGCAATGCACGGCAAGGCAAGGAAAGCGTAACGCAAGGCAAGGCACGGTGGGGCAAGGCAAGACTAATGCACGACAACGCAAGGCTAGGCAATGCACGGAAGGCAAGCAAAGAGTAACGAAAACCAAGGAAGGCAAGGGAAAGCAAGGCAAGGCAAGGGTAACGGAAGGAATGGCACGGCAAGGGGAATCAAGGCTAAGGCACGACAACGCACGGCTAGGCAATGCACGGCAAGGCAAGGAATGGGTAACGCAAGCAAGGCACGCTAAGGCAAGGCAAGGCTAATGCACGACAACGCACGGCTAGACAATGCACGGCAAGGCAAGGAAAGGGTAACGCACGGCAAGGCACGGTTAGGCGAGGCAAGGCTAAGGCACGACAACGCACGGCTAGGCAATGCACGGCAAGGCAAGTAAAGGGTAACGCAAGGCAAGGCACGGTCAGGCGAGGCAAGGCTAAGGGACGACAACGCAAGGCTAGGCAATGCACGGAAGGCAAGCAAAGAGTAACGAAAGCAAGGAAGGCAAGGCAAAGCAAGGCAACGCAAGCAAGGCTATGGCAAGGTGAAACAAGGCTAAGGCGCGACAACGCAAGGCTAGGCAGTGCACGGCTAGGCAAGGAAAGGGTAACGCAAGGCAAGGCACGGTCAGGCGAGGCAAGGCTAAGGCACGACAACGCAAGGCTAGGCAATGCACGGAAGCCAAGCAAAGAGTAACGGAGGGCAAGGAAGGCAAGGCAAAGCAAGGCAACGCAATGAAGGCTATGGCAAGGTGAAACAAGGCTAAGGCACGACAACGCAAGGCTAGGGAGTGCACGGCTAGGCAAGGAAAGAGTAACGGAAGGCAATCAAGGCAAGGGAAAGCAAGGCAAGGCAAGGGTAACGGAAGGCACGGCACCGCAAGGGGGAACAAGGCTAAGGCACGAAAACGCACAGCTAGGGAATCCACGGATAGGGAATGAAAGGGTAACGCAAGGCAAGGCACGGTGAGGCAAGGCAAGGCTAATGCAAGACAATGCACGGATAGGCAATGCACGGCAAGGCAAGGAAAGGGTAACGCAAGGGAAGGCACGGTCAGGCGAGGCAAGGCTAAGGCACGACAACGCAAGGCTAGGCAATGCACGGAAGGCAAGCAAAGAGAAACGGAAGGCACGGAAGGCAAGGGAAACCAAGGCAAGGCAAGGGTAACGGAAGGAACGGCTCGGCAAGGGGAAACAAGGCTAAGGCACGGCAACGCACGGCTAGGCAATGCACGGCAATGCAAGGAAAGGGTAACGCCAGGCAAGGCACGGTCAGGCAAGGCAAGGCTAATGCACGACAACGCTAGGCTAGGCAGTGCACGGTAAGGCAAGGAAAGAGTAACGGAAGGAAAGGAAGGCAAGGCAAATCTATGCAACGCAAGTGAAACAAAAGCAACGGCAGGGCAAGGGGAAACAAGGCTAAGGCACGACAACGCACGGCTAGGCAATGCACGGCAAGGCAAGGAAAGGGTAACGCAAGGCAAGGCACGGTAAGGCAAGGCAAGACAAGGAAAGAGAAACGGAAGGAAAGGAAGCCAAGGCAAATCCAGGCAAGGCAAGTGTAACAAAAGTCACGGCACTGCAAGGGGAAACAAGGCTAAGGCAGGACAACGCACGGCTAGGCAATGCAAGGCAAGGCAAGGAAAGGGTAACGACAACGCACGGCTAGACAATGCACGGCAAGGCAAGGAAAGGGTAACGCACGGCAAGGCACGGTTAGGCGAGGCAAGGCTAAGGCACGACAGCGTAAGGCTAGGCAATGCACGGAAGGCAAACAAAGAGAAACGGAAGGCACGGAAGGCAAGGGAAACCAAGGCAACGCAAGCAAGTCTATGGCAAGGTGAAAAAAGGCTAAGGCACGACAACGCAAGGCTAGGCAATGCACGGAAGGCAAGCAAAGAGTAACGGAGGGCAAGGAAGGCAAGGGAAAGCAAAGCAAGGCAATGGTAACGGAAGGAACGGCACGACAAGGGGAAACAAGGCTAAGGCACGACAACGCACGGCTAGGCAATGCACGGCAAGGCAAGTAAAGGGTAACGCAAGGCAAGGCACGGTCAGGCGAGGCAAGGCTAAGGCACGACAACGCAAGGCTACGCAATGCACGGAAGGTAAGCAAAGAGTAATGGAAGGAAAGGAAGGCAAGGCAAAACAAGGCAACGCAAGGAAGGCTATGGCAAGGTGATACAAGGCTAAGGCACGACAACGCAAGGCTAGGCAGTGCACGGCTAGGCAAGGAAAGGGTAACGCAAGGCAAGGCACGGTCAGGCGAGGCAAGGCTCAGGCACGACAACGCAAGGCTAGGCAATGAACGCCAAGGAAAGGAAAGGGTAACGTAAAGCAAGGCACGGTCAGGCGAGGCAAGGCTAAGGCCCGACAACGCAAGGCTAGGCAATGCACGGAAGCCAAGAACAGAGTAACGGAGGGCAAGGAAGGCAAGGCAAAGCAAGGCAACGCAAGGAAGGCTATGGCAAGGTGAAACAAGGCTAAGGCACGACAACGCAAGGCTAGGGAGTGCACGGCTAGGCAAGGAAAGAGTAACGGAAGGCAAGGAAGGCAAGGGAAAGCAAGGCAAGGCAAGGGTAACGGAAGGCACGGCACCGCAAGGGGAAACAAGGCTAAGGCACGACAACGCACAGCTAGGGAATCCACGGATAGGGAATGAAAGGGTAACGCAAGGCAAGGCACGGTGAGGCAAGGCAAGGCTAATGCAAGACAATGCAGGGATAGGCAATGCACGGCAAGGCAAGGAAAGGGTAACGCAAGGAAATGCACGGTCAGGCGAGGCAAGGCTAAGGCACGACAACGCAAGGCTAGGCAATGCACGGAAGGCAAGCAAAGAGAAACGGAAGGCAAGGAAGGCAAGGGAAACCACGGCAAGGCAAGGGTAACGGAAGGAACGGCTCGGCAAGGGGAAACAAGGCTAAGGCACGGCAACGCACGGCTAGGCAATGCACGGGCAGGCAAGGAAAGTGTAACGCAAGGCAAGGCACTGTCAGGCGAGGCAAGGCAAATGCACGACAACGCACGGCTAGGCAATGCACGGCAAGGCAAGGAAAGGGTAACGCAAGGCAAGGCACGGTCAGGCGAGGCAAGGCTAAGGCAAGACAACGCAATGCTAGGCAATGCACGGAAGGCAAGCAAAGAGTAACGGAAGGCAAGGAAGGCAAGGGAAAGCAAAGCAAGGCAAGGGTAACGGAAGGAACGGCACGACAAGGGGAAACAAGGCTAAGGAACGACAACGCACGGCTAGGCAATGCACGGCAAGGCAAGTAAAGGGTAACGCAAGGCAAGGCACGGTCAGGCGAGGCAAGGCTAAGGCTCGACAACGCAAGGCTAGGCAATGCACGGAAGGCAAGCAAAGAGTAACGAAAGCAAGGAAGGCAAGGCAAAGCAAGGCAACGCAAGGAAGGCTATGGCAAGGTGAAACAAGGCTAAGGCACGACAACGCAAGGCTAGGCAGTGCACGGCTAGGCAAGGAAAGGGTAACGCAAGGCAAGGCACGGTCAGGTGAGGCAAGGCTAAGGCACGACAACGCAAGGCTAGGCAATGAACGCCAAGGAAAGGAAAGGGTAACGTAAAGCAAGGCACGGTCAGGCGAGGCAAGGCTAAGGCCCGACAACGCAAGGCTAGGCAATGCACGGAAGCCAAGCAAAGAGTAACGGAAGGCAAGGAAGGCAAGGGAAACCAAGACAAGGCAAGGGTAACGGAAGGAACGGCTCGGCAAGGGGAAACAAGGCTAAGGCACGGCAACGCACGGCTAGGCACTGCACGGGCAGGCAAGGAAAGGGTAACGGAAGGCAAGGCACTGTCAGGCGAGTCAAGGCTAAGGCACGACAACGCAAGGCTAGGCAATACACGGAAGGTAAGCAAAGAGTAACGGAAGGCAAGGAAAGCAAGGGAAAGCAAGGCAAGGTAAGGGTAACGGAAGGAACGGCACGGTAAGGGGAAACAAGGCTAAGGCACGACAACACAGGGCTAGGCAATGCAGGGCAAGGCAAGGAAAGGGTAACGCAAGGCAAGGCACGGTTTGGGGAGGCAAGGCTAATGCACGACAACGCAAGGCTAGGCAGTGCACGGCTAGGCAAGGAAAGAGTAACGGAAGGAAAGGAAGGCAAGACAAAGCAAGGCAAGGCAAGTGTAACAAAAGGCAAGGCACGGCAAGGGGAAACAAGGCTAAGGAACGGCAACGCACGGCTAGGCAATGCACGGCAAGGCAAGGAAACGTTAACGCAAGGCAAGGCACGGTAAGGCAAGGCAAGGCTAATGCACGAGAACGCACGGCTAGGCAATGCACGGCAAGGCAAGGAAAGGGTAACGCAAGGCAAGGCACGGTCAGGCGAGGGAAGGCTAATGCACGACATCGCAAGCCTAGGCAGTGCAGGGCTTCGCAAGGAAAGAGTAACGGAAGGAACGGAAGGCAAGGCAAAGGAAGGCAAGGCAAGTGTAACAAAAGGCACGGCACGGCAAGGGGAAACAAGGCTAAGGCACGGCAACGCAAGGCTAGGCAATGCACGGAAAGGCAAGGAAAGGATAACGCCAGGCAAGGCACGGTCAGGCAAGGCAAGGCAAATGCACGACAAGGCACGGCTAGGCAATGGAGGGCAAGGCAAGGAAAGGGTAACGCAAGGCAAGGCACGGTCAGGCGAGGCAAGGCTAAGGCACGACAACGCAAGGCTAGGCAATGCACGGAAGGCAAGCAAAGAGTAACGGAAGGCAAGGAAGGCAAGGGAAAGCAAGGCAAGGCAAGGGTAACGGAAGGAACGGCACGGCAAGGGGAAACAAGGCTAAGGCACGACAACGCACGGCTAGGCAATGCACGGCAAGGCAAGGAAAGGGTAACGCACGGCAAGCCACGTGTAGGCGAGGCAAGGCTAAGGCACGACAACGCAAGGGTAGGGAATGCACGGAAGGCAAACAAAGAGTAACGGAAGCCAAGGAATGCAAGGCAAAGCAAGGCAACGCAAGCAAGGCTATGGCAAGGTGAAAAAAGGCTAAGGCACGACCACGCAAGGCTAGGCAATGCACGGAAGGCAAGGAAAGAGTAACGGAAGGCAAGGAAGGCAAGGCAAAGCAAGGCAACGCAAGCAAGGCTATGGCAAGGTGAAACAAGGCTAAGGCACGACAACGCACGGCTAGGCAGTGCACGGCTAGGCAAGTAAAGGGTAACGCAAGGCAAGGCACGGTCGGGCGAGGCAAGGCTAAGGCACGACAACGCAAGGCTAGGCAATGCACGAAAGGCAAGCAAAGAGTAACGGAAGGCAAGGAAGTCAAGGGAAAGCAAGGCAAGGCAAGGGTAACGGAAGGAACGGCACGGCAAGGGGAAACAAGGCTAAGGCACGACAACGCACGGCTAGGCAATGCACGGCAAGGCAAGGAAAGGGTAACGCATGGCAAGGCATGGTGAGGCAAGGCAAGGCTGATGCACGACAACGCAAGGCTAGGCTATGCACGGAAGGCAATCAAAGAGTAAAGGAAGGCAAGGAATGCAAGGGAAAGCAGGGGAAGGCAAGGGTAACGAAAGGAAAGGCACGGTAATGGGAAACAAGGCTAAGGCATGACAACAGAGGGCTAGGCAATGCAGGGCAAGGCAAGGAAAGGGTAACGCAAGGCAAGGCACGGTTTGGGTAGGCAAGGCTAATGCACGACAACGCAAGGCTAGTCAGTGCATGGCTAGGCAAGGAAAGAGTAACGGAATGAAAGGAAGGCAAGGCAAAGCAAGGCAAGGCAAGTGTAACAAAAGGCACGGCACGGAAAGGGGAAACAATGCTAAGGCACGGCAACGCAAGGCTAGGAAATGCACGGCCAGCCAAGGAAAGGGTAACGCAAGGCAAGGCACGGTAAGGCAAGGCAAGGCTAATGCACGACAACGCACGGCTAGGCAATGCATGGCAAGGCAAGGAAAGGGTAACGCAAGGCAAGGCACGGTTAGGCGAGTCAAGGCTAAGGCACGACAACGCAAGGCTAGGGAATGCACGGAAGGCAAGCAAAGAGTAACGGAAGGCAAGGAATGCAAGGCAAAGCAAGGCAAGCCAAGGGTAACGGAAGGAATGGCACGGCAAGGGGAAACAAGGCTAAGGCACGACAACGCACGGCTAGGCAATGCACGGCAAGGCAAGGAATGGGTAACGCAAGGCAAGGCACGGTAAGGCAAGGCAAGGCTAATGCACGACAACGCACGGCTAGACAATGCACGGCAAGGCAAGGAAAGGGTAACGCAAGGCAAGGCACGGTTAGGCGAGGCAATGCTAAGGCACGACAACGCAAGGCTAGGGAATGCAAGGAAGGCAAGCAAAGAGTAACGGAAGGCAAGGAATGCAAGGCAAAGCAAGGCAACGCAAGCAAGTCTATGGCAAGTTGAAACAAGGCTAAGGCACGACAATGCGGGGCTCGGCAATGCACGGCAAGGCAAGGAAAGCGTAACGCAAGGCAAGGCACGGTGGGGCAAGGCAAGACTAATGCACGACAACGCAAGGCTAGGCAATGCACGGAAGGCAAGCAAAGAGTAACGGAAACCAAGGAAGGCAAGGGAAAGCAAGGCAAGGCAAGGGTAACGGAAGGAATGGCACGGCAAGGGGAATCAAGGCTAAGGCACGACAACGCACGGCTAGGCAATGCACGGCAAGGCAAGGAATGGGTAACGCAAGCAAGGCACGCTAAGGCAAGGCAAGGCTAATGCACGACAACGCACGGCTAGACAATGCACGGCAAGGCAAGGAAAGGGTAACGCACGGCAAGGCACGGTTAGGCGAGGCAAGGCTAAGGCACGACAACGCACGGCTAGCAATGCACGGCAAGGCAAGTAAATGGTAACGCAAGGCAAGGCACGGTCAGGCGAGGCAAGGCTAAGGGACGACAACGCAAGGCTAGGCAATGCACGGAAGGCAAGCAAAGAGTAACGAAAGCAAGGAAGGCAAGGCAAAGCAAGGCAACGCAAGCAAGGCTATGGCAAGGTGAAACAAGGCTAAGGCGCGAAAACGCAAGGCTAGGCAGTGCACGGCTAGGCAAGGAAAGGGTAACGCAAGGCAAGGCACGGTCAGGCGAGGCAAGGCTAAGGCACGACAACGCAAGGCTAGGCAATGCACGGAAGCCAAGCAAAGAGTAACGGAGGGCAAGGAAGGCAAGGCAAAGCAAGGAAACGCAATGAAGGCTATGGCAAGGTGAAACAAGGCTAAGGCACGACAACGCAAGGCTAGGGAGTGCACGGCTAGGCAAGGAAAGAGTAACGGAAGGCAATCAAGGCAAGGGAAAGCAAGGCAAGGCAAGGGTAACGGAAGGCACGGCACCGCAAGGGGAAACAAGGCTAAGGCACGAAAACGCACAGCTAGGGAATCCACGGATAGGGAATGAAAGGGTAACGCAAGGCAAGGCACGGTGAGGCAAGGCAAGGCTAATGCAAGACAATGCACGGATAGGCAATGCACGGCAAGGCAAGGAAAGGGTAACGCAAGGGAAGGCACGGTCAGGCGAGGCAAGGCTAAGGCACGACAACGCAAGGCTAGGCAATGCACGGAAGGCAAGCAAAGAGAAACGGAAAGCACGGAAGGCAAGGGAAACCAAGGCAAGGCAAGGGTAACGGAAGGAACGGCACGGCAAGGTGAAACAAGGCTAAGGCACGACAACGCAAGGCTAGGCAGTGCACGGCTAGGCAAGGAAAGGGTAACGCAAGGCAAGGCACGGTCAGGCGAGGCAAGGCTCAGGCACGACAACGCAAGGCTAGGCAATGAACGCCAAGGAAAGGAAAGGGTAACGTAAAGCAAGGCACGGTCAGGCGAGGCAAGGCTAAGGCCCGACAACGCAAGGCTAGGCAATGCACGGAAGCCAAGAACAGAGTAACGGAGGGCAAGGAAGGCAAGGCAAAGCAAGGCAACGCAAGGAAGGCTATGGCAAGGTGAAACAAGGCTAAGGCACGACAACGCAAGGCTAGGGAGTGCACGGCTAGGCAAGGAAAGAGTAACGGAAGGCAAGGAAGGCAAGGGAAAGCAAGGCAAGGCAAGGGTAACGGAAGGCACGGCACCGCAAGGGGAAACAAGGCTAAGGCACGACAACGCACAGCTAGGGAATCCACGGATAGGGAATGAAAGGGTAACGCAAGGCAAGGCACGGTGAGGCAAGGCAAGGCTAATGCAAGACAATGCAGGGATAGGCAATGCACGGCAAGGCAAGGAAAGGGTAACGCAAGGAAATGCACGGTCAGGCGAGGCAAGGCTAAGGCACGACAACGCAAGGCTAGGCAATGCACGGAAGGCAAGCAAAGAGAAACGGAAGGCAAGGAAGGCAAGGGAAACCACGGCAAGGCAAGGGTAACGGAAGGAACGGCTCGGCAAGGGGAAACAAGGCTAAGGCACGGCAACGCACGGCTAGGCAATGCACGGGCAGGCAAGGAAAGTGTAACGCAAGGCAAGGCACTGTCAGGCGAGGCAAGGCAAATGCACGACAACGCACGGCTAGGCAATGCACGGCAAGGCAAGGAAAGGGTAACGCAAGGCAAGGCACGGTCAGGCGAGGCAAGGCTAAGGCTCGACAACGCAAGGCTAGGCAATGCACGGAAGGCAAGCAAAGAGTAACGAAAGCAAGGAAGGCAAGGCAAAGCAAGGCAACGCAAGGAAGGCTATGGCAAGGTGAAACAAGGCTAAGGCACGACAACGCAAGGCTAGGCAGTGCACGGCTAGGCAAGGAAAGGGTAACGCAAGGCAAGGCACGGTCAGGTGAGGCAAGGCTAAGGCACGACAACGCAAGGCTAGGCAATGAACGCCAAGGAAAGGAAAGGGTAACGTAAAGCAAGGCACGGTCAGGCGAGGCAAGGCTAAGGCCCGACAACGCAAGGCTAGGCAATGCACGGAAGCCAAGCAAAGAGTAACGGAAGGCAAGGAAGGCAAGGGAAACCAAGACAAGGCAAGGGTAACGGAAGGAACGGCTCGGCAAGGGGAAACAAGGCTAAGGCACGGCAACGCACGGCTAGGCACTGCACGGGCAGGCAAGGAAAGGGTAACGGAAGGCAAGGCACTGTCAGGCGAGTCAAGGCTAAGGCACGACAACGCAAGGCTAGGCAATACACGGAAGGTAAGCAAAGAGTAACGGAAGGCAAGGAAAGCAAGGGAAATCAAGGCAAGGTAAGGGTAACGGAAGGAACGGCACGGTAAGGGGAAACAAGGCTAAGGCACGACAACACAGGGCTAGGCAATGCAGGGCAAGGCAAGGAAAGGGTAACGCAAGGCAAGGCACGGTTTGGGGAGGCAAGGCTAATGCACGACAATGCAAGGCTAGGCAGTGCGCGGCTAGGCAAGGAAAGAGTAACGGAAGGAAAGGAAGGCAAGACAAAGCAAGGCAAGGCAAGTGTAACAAAAGGCAAGGCAGGGCAAGGGGAAACAAGGCTAAGGAACGGCAACGCACGGCTAGGCAATGCACGGCAATGCAAGGAAAGGGTAACGCCAGGCAAGGCACGGTCAGGCAAGGCAAGGCTAATGCACGACAACGCTAGGCTAGGCAGTGCACGGTAAGGCAAGGAAAGAGTAACGGAAGGAAAGGAAGGCAAGGCAAATCTATGCAACGCAAGTGAAACAAAAGCAACGGCAGGGCAAGGGGAAACAAGGCTAAGGCACGACAACGCACGGCTAGGCAATGCACGGCAAGGCCAGGAAAGGGTAACGCAAGGCAAGGCACGGTAAGGCAAGGCAAGACAAGGAAAGAGAAACGGAAGGAAAGGAAGCCAAGGCAATGCCAGCCAAGGCAAGTGTAACAAAAGTCACGGCACTGCAAGGGGAAACAAGGCTAAGGCAGGACAACGCACGGCTAGGCAATGCACGGCAAGGCAAGGAATGGGTAACGCAAGGCAAGGCACGGTCAGGCGAGGCAAGGCTAAGGCACGACAACGCAAGGCTAGGCAATGCACGGAAGGCAAGCAAAGAGTAACGGAAGGCAAGGAAGGCAAGGGAAAGCAAGGCAAGGCAAGGGTAACGGAAGGAACGGCACGGCAAGGGGAAACAAGGCTAAGGCACGACAACGCACGGCTAGGCAATGCACGGTAAGGCAAGGAAAGGGTAACGCACGGCAAGCCACGTGTAGGCGAGGCAAGGCTAAGGCACGACAACGCAAGGGTAGGGAATGCACGGAAGGCAAACAAAGAGTAACGGAAGCCAAGGAATGCAAGGCAAAGCAAGGCAACGCAAGCAAGGCTATGGCAAGGTGAAAAAAGGGTAAGGCACGACCACGCAAGGCTAGGCAATGCACGGAAGGCAAGGAAAGAGTAACGGAAGGCAAGGAAGGCAAGGCAAAGCAAGGCAACGCAAGCAAGGCTATGGCAAGGTGAAACAAGGCTAAGGCACGACAACGCACGGCTAGGCAGTGCACGGCTAGGCAAGTAAAGGGTAACTCAAGGCAAGGCACGGTCGGGCGAGGCAAGGCTAAGGCACGACAACGCAAGGCTAGGCAATGCACGAAAGGTAAGCAAAGAGTAACGGAAGGCAAGGAAAGCAAGGGAAATCAAGGCAAGGTAAGGGTAACGGAAGGAACGGCACGGTAAGGGGAAACAAGGCTAAGGCACGACAACACAGGGCTAGGCAATGCAGGGCAAGGCAAGGAAAGGGTAACGCAAGGCAAGGCACGGTTTGGGGAGGCAAGGCTAATGCACGACAATGCAAGGCTAGGCAGTGCGCGGCTAGGCAAGGAAAGAGTAACGGAAGGAAAGGAAGGCAAGACAAAGCAAGGCAAGGCAAGTGTAACAAAAGGCAAGGCACGGCAAGGGGAAACAAGGCTAAGGAACGGCAACGCACGGCTAGGCAATGCACGGCAATGCAAGGAAAGGGTAACGCCAGGCAAGGCACGGTCAGGCAAGGCAAGGCTAATGCACGACAACGCTAGGCTAGGCAGTGCACGGTAAGGCAAGGAAAGAGTAACGGAAGGAAAGGAAGGCAAGGCAAATCTATGCAACGCAAGTGAAACAAAAGCAACGGCAGGGCAAGGGGAAACAAGGCTAAGGCACGACAACGCACGGCTAGGCAATGCACGGCAAGGCAAGGAAAGGGTAACGCAAGGCAAGGCACGGTAAGGCAAGGCAAGACAAGGAAAGAGAAACGGAAGGAAAGGAAGCCAAGGCAATGCCAGCCAAGGCAAGTGTAACAAAAGTCACGGCACTGCAAGGGGAAACAAGGCTAAGGCAGGACAACGCACGGCTAGGCAATGCACGGCAAGGCAAGGAATGGGTAACGCAAGGCAAGGCACGGTCAGGCGAGGCAAGGCTAAGGCACGACAACGCAAGGCTAGGCAATGCACGGAAGGCAAGCAAAGAGTAACGGAAGGCAAGGAAGGCAAGGGAAAGCAAGGCAAGGCAAGGGTAACGGAAGGAACGGCACGGCAAGGGGAAACAAGGCTAAGGCACGACAACGCACGGCTAGGCAATGCACGGCAAGGCAAGGAAAGGGTAACGCACGGCAAGCCACGTGTAGGCGAGGCAAGGCTAAGGCACGACAACGCAAGGGTAGGGAATGCACGGAAGGCAAACAAAGAGTAACGGAAGCCAAGGAATGCAAGGCAAAGCAAGGCAACGCAAGCAAGGCTATGGCAAGGTGAAAAAAGGCTAAGGCACGACCACGCAAGGCTAGGCAATGCACGGAAGGCAAGGAAAGAGTAACGGAAGGCAAGGAAGGCAAGGCAAAGCAAGGCAACGCAAGCAAGGCTATGGCAAGGTGAAACAAGGCTAAGGCACGACAACGCACGGCTAGGCAGTGCACGGCTAGGCAAGTAAAGGGTAACGCAAGGCAAGGCACGGTCGGGCGAGGCAAGGCTAAGGCACGACAACGCAAGGCTAGGCAATGCACGAAAGGCAAGCAAAGAGTAACGGAAGGCAAGGAAGTCAAGGGAAAGCAAGGCAAGGCAAGGGTAACGGAAGGAACGGCACGGCAAGGGGAAACAAGGCTAAGGCACGACAACGCACGGCTAGGCAATGCACGGCAAGGCAAGGAAAGGGTAACGCATGGCAAGGCATGGTGAGGCAAGGCAAGGCTGATGCACGACAACGCAAGGCTAGGCTATGCACGGAAGGCAATCAAAGAGTAAAGGAAGGCAAGGAATGCAAGGGAAAGCAGGGGAAGGCAAGGGTAACGAAAGGAAAGGCACGGTAATGGGAAACAAGGCTAAGGCATGACAACAGAGGGCTAGGCAATGCAGGGCAAGGCAAGGAAAGGGTAACGCAAGGCAAGGCACGGTTTGGGTAGGCAAGGCTAATGCACGACAACGCAAGGCTAGTCAGTGCATGGCTAGGCAAGGAAAGAGTAACGGAATGAAAGGAAGGCAAGGCAAAGCAAGGCAAGGCAAGTGTAACAAAAGGCACGGCACGGAACGGGGAAACAATGCTAAGGCACGGCAACGCAAGGCTAGGAAATGCACGGCCAGCCAAGGAAAGGGTAACGCAAGGCAAGGCACGGTAAGGCAAGGCAAGGCTAATGCACGACAACGCACGGCTAGGCAATGCATGGCAAGGCAAGGAAAGGGTAACGCAAGGCAAGGCACGGTTAGGCGAGTCAAGGCTAAGGCACGACAACGCAAGGCTAGGGAATGCACGGAAGGCAAGCAAAGAGTAACGGAAGGCAGGGAAGGCAAGGGAAAGCAAGGCAAGCCAAGGGTAACGGAAGGAATGGCACGGCAAGGGGAAACAAGGCTAAGGCACGACAACGCACGGCTAGGCAATGCACGGCAAGGCAAGGAATGGGTAACGCAAGGCAAGGCACGGTAAGGCAAGGCAAGGCTAATGCACGACAACGCACGGCTAGACAATGCACGGCAAGGCAAGGAAAGGGTAACGCAAGGCAAGGCACGGTTAGGCGAGGCAAAGCTAAGGCACGACAACGCAAGGCTAGGGAATGCAAGGAAGGCAAGCAAAGAGTAACGGAAGGCAAGGAATGCAAGGCAAAGCAAGGCAACGCAAGCAAGTCTATGGCAAGGTGAAACAAGGCTAAGGCACGACAATGCGGGGCTCGGCAATGCACGGCAAGGCAAGGAAAGCGTAACGCAAGGCAAGGCACGGTGGGGCAAGGCTAGACTAATGCACGACAACGCAAGGCTAGGCAATGCACGGAAGGCAAGCAAAGAGTAACGAAAACCAAGGAAGGCAAGGGAAAGCAAGGCAAGGCAAGGGTAACGGAAGGAATGGCACGGCAAGGGGAATCAAGGCTAAGGCACGACAACGCACGGCTAGGCAATGCACGGCAAGGCAAGGAATGGGTAACGCAAGCAAGGCACGCTAAGGCAAGGCAAGGCTAATGCACGACAACGCACGGCTAGACAATGCACGGCAAG
This sequence comes from Macrotis lagotis, assembly GCF_037893015.1. NCBI lineage: Eukaryota > Metazoa > Chordata > Mammalia > Peramelemorphia > Peramelidae > Macrotis > Macrotis lagotis. The sequence goes on from NW_027422399.1 coordinate 74,651, forward strand.
GCAAGGAAAGGGTAACGCACGGCAAGGCACGGTTAGGCGAGGCAAGGCTAAGGCACGACAACGCACGGCTAGGCAATGCACGGCAAGGCAAGTAAAGGGTAACGCAAGGCAAGGCACGGTCAGGCGAGGCAAGGCTAAGGGACGACAACGCAAGGCTAGGCAATGCACGGAAGGCAAGCAAAGAGTAACGAAAGCAAGGAAGGCAAGGCAAAGCAAGGCAACGCAAGCAAGGCTATGGCAAGGTGAAACAAGGCTAAGGCGCGACAACGCAAGGCTAGGCAGTGCACGGCTAGGCAAGGAAAGGGTAACGCAAGGCAAGGCACGGTCAGGCGAGGCAAGGCTAAGGCACGACAACGCAAGGCTAGGCAATGCACGGAAGCCAAGCAAAGAGTAACGGAGGGCAAGGAAGGCAAGGCAAAGCAAGGCAACGCAATGAAGGCTATGGCAAGGTGAAACAAGGCTAAGGCACGACAACGCAAGGCTAGGGAGTGCACGGCTAGGCAAGGAAAGAGTAACGGAAGGCAATCAAGGCAAGGGAAAGCAAGGCAAGGCAAGGGTAACGGAAGGCACGGCACCGCAAGGGGGAACAAGGCTAAGGCACGAAAACGCACAGCTAGGGAATCCACGGATAGGGAATGAAAGGGTAACGCAAGGCAAGGCACGGTGAGGCAAGGCAAGGCTAATGCAAGACAATGCACGGATAGGCAATGCACGGCAAGGCAAGGAAAGGGTAACGCAAGGGAAGGCACGGTCAGGCGAGGCAAGGCTAAGGCACGACAACGCAAGGCTAGGCAATGCACGGAAGGCAAGCAAAGAGAAACGGAAGGCACGGAAGGCAAGGGAAACCAAGGCAAGGCAAGGGTAACGGAAGGAACGGCTCGGCAAGGGGAAACAAGGCTAAGGCACGGCAACGCACGGCTAGGCAATGCACGGCAATGCAAGGAAAGGGTAACGCCAGGCAAGGCACGGTCAGGCAAGGCAAGGCTAATGCACGACAACGCTAGGCTAGGCAGTGCACGGTAAGGCAAGGAAAGAGTAACGGAAGGAAAGGAAGGCAAGGCAAATCTATGCAACGCAAGTGAAACAAAAGCAACGGCAGGGCAAGGGGAAACAAGGCTAAGGCACGACAACGCACGGCTAGGCAATGCACGGCAAGGCAAGGAAAGGGTAACGCAAGGCAAGGCACGGTAAGGCAAGGCAAGACAAGGAAAGAGAAACGGAAGGAAAGGAAGCCAAGGCAAATCCAGGCAAGGCAAGTGTAACAAAAGTCACGGCACTGCAAGGGGAAACAAGGCTAAGGCAGGACAACGCACGGCTAGGCAATGCAAGGCAAGGCAAGGAAAGGGTAACGACAACGCACGGCTAGACAATGCACGGCAAGGCAAGGAAAGGGTAACGCACGGCAAGGCACGGTTAGGCGAGGCAAGGCTAAGGCACGACAGCGTAAGGCTAGGCAATGCACGGAAGGCAAACAAAGAGAAACGGAAGGCACGGAAGGCAAGGGAAACCAAGGCAACGCAAGCAAGTCTATGGCAAGGTGAAAAAAGGCTAAGGCACGACAACGCAAGGCTAGGCAATGCACGGAAGGCAAGCAAAGAGTAACGGAGGGCAAGGAAGGCAAGGGAAAGCAAAGCAAGGCAATGGTAACGGAAGGAACGGCACGACAAGGGGAAACAAGGCTAAGGCACGACAACGCACGGCTAGGCAATGCACGGCAAGGCAAGTAAAGGGTAACGCAAGGCAAGGCACGGTCAGGCGAGGCAAGGCTAAGGCACGACAACGCAAGGCTAGGCAATGCACGGAAGGCAAGCAAAGATTAACGAAAGCAAGGAAGGCAAGGCAAAACAAGGCAACGCAAGGAAGGCTATGGCAAGGTGAAACAAGGCTAAGGCACGACAACGCAAGGCTAGGCAGTGCACGGCTAGGCAAGGAAAGGGTAACGCAAGGCAAGGCACGGTCAGGCGAGGCAAGGCTCAGGCACGACAACGCAAGGCTAGGCAATGAACGCCAAGGAAAGGAAAGGGTAACGTAAAGCAAGGCACGGTCAGGCGAGGCAAGGCTAAGGCCCGACAACGCAAGGCTAGGCAATGCACGGAAGCCAAGAACAGAGTAACGGAGGGCAAGGAAGGCAAGGCAAAGCAAGGCAACGCAAGGAAGGCTATGGCAAGGTGAAACAAGGCTAAGGCACGACAACGCAAGGCTAGGGAGTGCACGGCTAGGCAAGGAAAGAGTAACGGAAGGCAAGGAAGGCAAGGGAAAGCAAGGCAAGGCAAGGGTAACGGAAGGCACGGCACCGCAAGGGGAAACAAGGCTAAGGCACGACAACGCACAGCTAGGGAATCCACGGATAGGGAATGAAAGGGTAACGCAAGGCAAGGCACGGTGAGGCAAGGCAAGGCTAATGCAAGACAATGCAGGGATAGGCAATGCACGGCAAGGCAAGGAAAGGGTAACGCAAGGAAATGCACGGTCAGGCGAGGCAAGGCTAAGGCACGACAACGCAAGGCTAGGCAATGCACGGAAGGCAAGCAAAGAGAAACGGAAGGCAAGGAAGGCAAGGGAAACCACGGCAAGGCAAGGGTAACGGAAGGAACGGCTCGGCAAGGGGAAACAAGGCTAAGGCACGGCAACGCACGGCTAGGCAATGCACGGGCAGGCAAGGAAAGTGTAACGCAAGGCAAGGCACTGTCAGGCGAGGCAAGGCAAATGCACGACAACGCACGGCTAGGCAATGCACGGCAAGGCAAGGAAAGGGTAACGCAAGGCAAGGCACGGTCAGGCGAGGCAAGGCTAAGGCAAGACAACGCAAGGCTAGGCAATGCACGGAAGGCAAGCAAAGAGTAACGGAAGGCAAGGAAGGCAAGGGAAAGCAAAGCAAGGCAAGGGTAACGGAAGGAACGGCACGGCAAGGGGAAACAAGGCTAAGGCACGACAACGCACGGCTAGGCAATGCACGGCAAGGCAAGGAAAGGGTAACGCAAGGCAAGGCACGGTCAGGCGAGGCAAGGCTAAGGCACGACAACGCAAGGCTAGGCAATGCACGGAAGGCAAGCAAAGAGTAACGGAAGGCAAGGAAGGCAAGGCAAAGCAAGGCAACGTAACGGAAGGAACGGCACGGCAAGGGGAAACAAGGCTAAGGCACGACAACGCAGGCTAGGCAATGCACGGCAAGGCAAGGAAAGGGTAACGCAAGGCAAGGCACGGTCAGGTGAGGCAAGGCTAAGGCACGACAACGCAAGGCTAGGCAATGAACGCCAAGGAAAGGAAAGGGTAACGTAAAGCAAGGCACGGTCAGGCGAGGCAAGGCTAAGGCACGACAACGCAAGGCTAGGCAATGCACGGAAGGCAAGCAAAGAGTAACGGAAGGCAAGGAAGGCAAGGGAAACCAAGACAAGGCAAGGGTAACGGAAGGAACGGCTCGGCAAGGGGAAACAAGGCTAAGGCACGGCAACGCACGGCTAGGCACTGCACGGGCAGGCAAGGAAAGGGTAACGGAAGGCAAGGCACTGTCAGGCGAGTCAAGGCTAAGGCACGACAACGCAAGGCTAGGCAATACACGGAAGGTAAGCAAAGAGTAACGGAAGGCAAGGAAAGCAAGGGAAATCAAGGCAAGGTAAGGGTAACGGAAGGAACGGCACGGTAAGGGGAAACAAGGCTAAGGCACGACAACACAGGGCTAGGCAATGCAGGGCAAGGCAAGGAAAGGGTAACGCAAGGCAAGGCACGTTTTGGGGAGGCAAGGCTAATGCACGACAATGCAAGGCTAGGCAGTGCGCGGCTAGGCAAGGAAAGAGTAACGGAAGGAAAGGAAGGCAAGACAAAGCAAGGCAAGGCAAGTGTAACAAAAGGCAAGGCACGGCAAGGGGAAACAAGGCTAAGGAACGGCAACGCATGGCTAGGCACTGCACGGCCAGGCAAGGAAAGGTTAACGCAAGGCAAGGCACGGTAAGGCAAGGCAAGGCTAATGCACGACAACGCACGGCTAGGCAATGCACGGCAAGGCAAGGAAAGGGTAACGCAAGGCAAGGCACGGTCAGGCGAGGGAAGGCTAATGCACGACATCGCAAGGCTAGGCAGTGCACGGCTTCGCAAGGAAAGAGTAACGGAACGAACGGAAGGCAAGGCAAAGGAAGGCAAGGCAAGTGTAACAAAAGGCACGGCACGGCAAGGGGAAACAAGGCTAAGGCACGGCAACGCAAGGCTAGGCAATGCACGGAAAGGCAAGGAAAGGGTAACGCCAGGCAAGGCACGGTCAGGCAAGGCAAGGCAAATGCACGACAAGGCACGGCTAGGCAATGCACGGCAAGGCAAGGAAAGGGTAACGCAAGGCAAGGCACGGTAAGGCGAGGCAAGGCTAATGCACGACAACGCAAGGCTAGGCAGTGCACGGAAGGCAAGCAAAGAGTAAAGGAAGGCAAGGAAGGCAAGGGAAACAAGGCAAGGCAAGGGTAACGGAAGGAACGGCACGGCAAGGGGAAACAAGGCTAAGGCACGACAACGCACGGCTAGGCAATGCACGGCAAGGCAAGGAAAGGGTAACGCAAGGCAAGGCACGGTCAGGCGAGATAAGGCTAAGGCACGACAACGCAAGGCTAGGCAATGCAGGGAAGGCAAGCAAAGAGTAAAGGAAGGTAAGCAAGGCAAGGAAAAGCAAGGAAAGGCAAGGGTAACGGAAGGAACAGCACGGCAAGGGGAAACAAGTCTAAGGCATGACAACGCACGCTAGGCAATGTACGGCAAGGCAAGGAAAGGGTAACGCATGGGAAAGCACGGTCAGGCGAGGCAAGGCTAAGGCACGACAACGCAAGGCTAGGCAATGCACGGAAGGCAAGGAAAGAGTAACGGAACGCAAGGAAGGCAAGGGAAAGCAAGGAAAGTCAAGTGTAACGGAAGGAACGGCACGGCAAGGGGAAACAAGGCTAAGGTACGACAACGCACGCTAGGCAATGCACGGCAAGGCAAGGAAAGGGTAACGCATGGGAAAGCACGGTCAGGCGGGGCAAGGCTAAGGTATGACAACGCAAGGCTAGGCAATGCACGGAAAGCAAGCAAAGAGTAACGGAACGCAAGGAAGGCAAGGGAAAGCAAGGGAAGGCAAGGGTAACGGAAGGAACGGCAGGGCAAGGGGAAACAAGGCTAAGGCACGACAACGCACGGCTAGGCAATGCACGGCAAGGCAAGGAAAGGGTAACGTATGGGAAAGCACGGTCAGGCGAGGCAAGGCTAAGGCATGACTACGCAAGGCTAGGCAATGCACGGAAAGCAAGCAAAGAGTAACGGAACGCAAGGAAGGCAAGGGAAAGCAAGGGAAGGCAAGGGTAACGGAAGGAACGGCACGGCAAGGGGTAACAAGGCTAAGGCACGACAACGCAGGGCTAGGCAATGCACGGAAAGGCAAGGAAACGGTAACGCAAGGGAAGGCACGTTCAGGTGAGGCAAGGCTAATGCACGACAACGCAAGGCTAGGCAGTGCACGGCAAGGCAAGGAAAGAGTAACGGAAGGCAAGGAAGGCAAGGGAAAGCAAGGAATGGCAAGTGTAACGGAAGGAACGGCACGGCAAGGGGAAACAAGTCTAAGGCATGACAACGCACGCTAGCCAATGCACGGCAAGACAAGGAAAGGGTAACGCATGCGAAAGCACGGTCAGGCGAGGCAAGGCTAAGGCACGACAACGCAAGTCTAGGCAATGCACGGAAGGCAAGCAAAGAGTAACGGAATGTAAGGAAGGCAAGGGAAAGCAACGGAAGGCAAGGGTAACGGAAGGAATTGCACGGCAAGGGGTAACAAGGCTAAGGCACGACAACGCAGGTCTAGGCAATGCACGGCAAGGCAAGGAAAGGGTAACGCAAGGGAAGGCACGGTCAGGTGAGTCAAGGCTAATGCACGACAACGCAAGGCTAGGCAGTGCACGGCAATGCAAGGAAAGAGTAACGGAAGGAAAGGAAGGCAAGGCAAAGCCAGGCAAGGCAAGTGTAACAAAAGGCACGGCACGGCAAGGGGAAACAAGGCTAAGGCACGACAACGCACGCTAGGCAATGCAAGGGAAGGCAAGGAAAGGGTAACGCATGGGAAAGCACGGTCAGGCGAGGCAAGGCTAAGGCACGACAACGCAAGGCTAGGCAATGCACGGAAGGCAAGCAAAGAGTAACGGAACGCAAGGAAGGCAAGGGAAAGCAAGGAAAGGCAAGTGTAACGGAAGGAACGGCACGGCAAGGGGAAACAAGGCTAAGGTACGACAACGCACGCTAGGCAATGCACGGCAAGGCAAGGAAAGGGTAACGCATGGGAAAGCACGGTCAGGCGGGGCAAGGCTAAGGTGTGACAACGCAAGGCTAGGCAATGCACGGAAAGGAAGCAAAGAGTAACGGAACGCAAGGAAGGCAAGGGAAAGCAAGGGAAGGCAAGGGTAACGGAAGGAACGGCAGGGCAAGGGGTAACAAGGCTAAGGCACGACAACGCAGGGCTAGGCAATGCACCGCAAGGCAAGGAAAGGGTAACGGAAGGGAAGGCACGGTCAGGTGAGGCAAGGCTAATGCACGACAACGCAAGGCTAGGCAGTGCACGGCAAGGCAAGGAAAGAGTAACGGAAGGAAAGGAAGGCAAGGCATAGCCAGGCAAGTCAAGTGTAACAAAAGACACGGCACTGCAAGGATAAACAAGGCTAAGGCACGACAACGCAAGGCTAGGCAATGCACGGCAAGGCAAGGAAAGGGTAACGCAAGGCAAGGCACGGTCAGGCGAGGTAAGGTTAAGGCACGACAACGCAAAGCTAGGCAATGAACGGAAGGGAAGCAAAGACTAACGGAAGGCTTCGAAGGCAAGGGAAAGCAAGGCAAGGCAAGGGTAACGGAAGGAACCGCACGGCAAGGGGAAACAAGGCTAAGGCACGACAACGCACGCTAGGCAATGCACGGCAAGGCAAGGAAAGGGTAACGCATGGGAAAGCACGGTCAGGTGAGGCAAGGATAAGGCAAGACAACGGAAGGCTAGGCAATGCACGGCAAGGCAAGGAAAGAGTAACGGAAGGTAAGGAAGGCAAGGGAAAGCAAAGAAAGGCAAGTGTAACGGAAGGAACGGCACGGCAAGGGGAAACAAGGCTATGGCACGACAACGCACGGTAGGCAATGCACGGCAAGGCAAGGAAAGGGTAACGAAAGGCAAGGCACGGTGAGGCTAGACAAGGCTAATGCACGAAAACGCAAGGCTAGGCAATGCACGACAATGCAAGGAAAGCTTAAAGCAAAGGAAGGCACGGTCAGGCGAGATAAGGCTAAGGCACGACAACGCAAGGCTAGGCAATGCAGGGAAGGCAAGCAAAGAGTAAAGGAAGGTAAGCAAGGCAAGGAAAAGCAAGGAAAGGCAAGGGTAACGGAAGGAACGGCACGGCAAGGGGAAACAAGTCTAAGGCATGACAACGCACGCTAGGCAATGTACGGCAAGGCAAGGAAAGGGTAACGCGTGGGAAAGCACGGTCAGGCGAGGCAAGGCTAAGGCACGACAACGCAAGGCTAGGCAATGCACGGAAGGCAAGCAAAGAGAAACGGAAAGCAAGGGAAGGCAAGGGTAACGGAAGGAACGGCACGGCAAGGGGTAACAAGGCTAAGGCACGACAACGCAGGGATAGGCAATGCACGGAAAGGCAAGGAAAGGGTAACGCAAGGGAAGGCACGGTCAGGTGAGGCAAGGATAAGGCACGACAACGCAAGGCTAGGCAATGCACGGCAAGGCAAGGAAAGAGTAACGGAACGCAAGGAAGGCAAGGGAAAGCAAGGGAAGGCAAGGGTAATGGAAGGAACGGCAGGGCAAGGGGTAACAAAGCTAAGGCAAGACAACGCAGGGCTAGGCAATGCACCGCAAGGCAAGGAAAGGGTAACGCAAGGGAAGGCACGGTCAGGTGAGTCAAGGCTAATGCACGACAACGCAAGGCTAGGCAGTGCACGGCAATGCAAGGAAAGAGTAACGGAAGGAAAGGAAGGCAAGGCAAAGCCAGGCAAGGCAAGTGTAACAAAAGGCACGGCACGGCAAGGGGAAACAAGGCTAAGGCACGACAACGCACGCTAGGCAATGCAAGGGAACTCAAGTAAGGGTAACGCAAGGCAAGGCACAGTCAGGCGAGATAAGGCTAAGGCACGACAACGCAAGGCTAGGCAATGCAGGGAAGGCAAGCAAAGAGTAAAGGAAGGTAAGCAAGGCAAGGAAAAGCAAGGAAAGGCAAGGGTAACGGAAGGAACGGCACGGCAAGGGGAAACAAGTCTAAGGCATGACAACGCACGCTAGGCAATGTACGGCAAGGCAAGGAAAGGGTAACGCATGGGAAAGCACGGTCAGGCGAGGCAAGGCTAAGGCACGACAACGCAAGGCTAGGCAATGCACGGAAGGCAAGCAAAGAGTAACGGAACGCAAGGAAGGCAAGGGAAAGCAAGGAAAGGCAAGTGTAACGGAAGGAACGGCACGGCAAGGGGAAACAAGGCTAAGGTACGACAACGCACGCTAGGCAATGCACGGCAAGGCAAGGAAAGGGTAACGCATGGGAAAGCACGGTCAGGCGGGGCAAGGCTAAGGTATGACAACGCAAGGCTAGGCAATGCACGGAAAGCAAGCAAAGAGTAACGGAACGCAAGGAAGGCAAGGGAAAGCAACGGAAGGCAAGAGTAACGTTAGGAACGGCAGGGCAAGGGGTAACAAGGCTAAGGCACGACAACGCAGGGCTAGGCAATGCACCGCAAGGCAAGGAAAGGGTAACGCATGGGAAAGCACGGTCAGGTGAGGCAAGGATAAGGCAAGACAACGGAAGGCTAGGCAATGCACGGCAAGGCAAGGAAAGAGTAACGGAAGGTATGGAAGGCAAGGGAAAGCAAGGAAAGGCAAGTGTAACGGAAGGACCGGCACGGCAAGGGGAAACAAGGCTATGGCACGACAACGCACGGTAGGCAATGCACGGCAAGGCAAGGAAAGGGTAACGAAAGGCAAGGCACGGTGAGGCTAGACAAGGCTAATGCACGAAAACGCAAGGCTAGGCAATGCACGACAATGCAAGGAAAGCTTAAAGCAAAGGAAGGCACGGTCAGGCGAGATAAGGCTAAGGCACGACAACGCAAGGCTAGACAATGCAGGGAAGGCAAGCAAAGAGTAAAGGAAGGTAAGCAAGGCAAGGAAAAGCAAGGAAAGGCAAGGGTAACGGAAGGAACGGCACGGCAAGGGGAAACAAGTCTAAGGCATGACAACGCACGCTAGGCAATGTACGGCAAGGCAAGGAAAGGGTAACGCATGGGAAAGCACGGTCAGGTGAGGCAAGGCTAAAGCACGACATCGCAGGGCTAGGCAATGCACGGAAGGCAAGCAAAGAGTAACGGAAGGCAAGGAAGGCAAGGGAAAGAAAGGAAAGGCAAGTGTAACGGAAGGAACGGCAGGGCAAGGGGTAACAAGGCTAAGGCACGACAACGCAGGGCTAGGCAATGCACCGCAAGGCAAGGAAAGGGTAACGGAAGGGAAGGCACGGTCAGGTGAGGCAAGGCTAATGCACGACAACGCAAGGCTAGGCAATGCACGGCAAGGCAAGGAAAGAGTAACGGAACGCAAGGAAGGCAAGGGAAAGCAAGGGAAGGCAATGGTAATGGAAGGAACGGCAGGGCAAGGGGTAACAAGGCTAAGGCACGACAACGCAGGGCTAGGCAATGCACCGCAAGGCAAGGAAAGGGTAACGCAAGGGAAGGCACGGTCAGGTGAGGCAAGGCTAATGCACGACAACGCAAGGCTACGCAATGCACGGAAAGCAAGCAAAGAGTAACGGAACGCAAGGAAGGCAAGGGAAAGCAACGGAAGGCAAGGTAAACGGAAAGAATTGCACGGCAAGGGGTAACAAGGCTAAGGCACGACAACGCAGGTCTAGGCAATGCACGGCAAGGCAAGGAAAGGGTAACGCAAGGGAAGGCACGGTCAGGTGAGGCAAGGATAAGGCAAGACAACGCAAGGCTAGGCAATGCACGGCAAGGCAAGGAAAGAGGAACGGAAGGAAAGGAAGGCAAGGCAAAGCCAGGCAAGGCAAGTGCAACAAAAGGCACGCCACGGCAAGGGGAAACAAGGCTAAGGAACGACAACGCAAGGCTAGGCAATGCACGACAATGCAAGGAAAGGGTAACGCATGCGAAAGCACGGTCAGGCGAGGCAAGGCTAAGGCACGACAACGCAAGGCTAGGCAATGCACGGAAGGCAAGCAAAGAGTAACGGAAGGTAAGGAAGGGAAGGGAAACAAGGAAAGGCAAGTGTAACGGAAGGAACGGCATGGCAAGGGGAAACAAGGCTAAGGCACGACAACGCACGCTAGGCAATGCACGGCAAGGCAAGGAAAGGGTAACGCATGGGAAAGCACGGTCAGGCGAGGCAAGGCTAAGGCACGACAACGCAAGGCTAGGCAATGCACGGAAAGCAAGCAAAGAGTAACGGAAGGCAAGGAAGGCAAGGGAAAGCAAGGAAGGCAAGGGTAACGGAAGGAACGGCACGGCAAGGGGAAACAAGGCTAAGGCACGACAACGCAGGCTAGGCAATGCACGGCAAGGCAAGGAAAGGGTAACGCAAGGGAAGGCACGGTCAGGTGAGGCAAGGCTAAGGCACGACAACGCAAGGCTAGGCAATGCACGGCAAGGCAAGGAAAGAGTAACGGAAGGAAAGGAAGGCAAGGCAAAGCAGGCAAGGCAAGTGTAACAAAGGCACGGCACGGCAAGGGGAAACAAGGCTAAGGCACGACAACGCACGCTAGGCAATGCACGGCAAGGCAAGGAAAGGGTAACGCATGGGAAAGCACGGTCAGGCGAGGCAAGGCTAAGGCACGACAACGCAAGGCTAGGCAATGCACGGAAAGCAAGCAAAGAGTAACGGAACGCAAGGAAGGCAAGGGAAAGCAAGGGAAGGCAAGGGTAACGGAAGGAACGGCACGGCAAGGGGTAACAAGGCTAAGGCACGACAACGCAGGGCTAGGCAATGCACCGCAAGGCAAGGAAAGGGTAACGCAAGGGAAGGCACGGTCAGGTGAGGCAAGGCTAATGCACGACAACGCAAGGCTAGGTAGTGCACGGCAAGGCAAGGAAAGAGTAACGGAAGGAAAGGAAGGCAAGGCAAAGCCAGGCAAGGCAAGTGTAACAAAAGACACGGCACGGCAAGGATAAACAAGGCTAAGGCACGACAACGCAAGGCTAGGCAATGCACGGCAAGGCAAGGAAAGGGTAACGCAAGGCAAGGCACGGTCAGGCGAGGTAAGGTTAAGGCACGACAACGCAAAGCTAGGCAATGAACGGAAGGGAAGCAAAGACTAACGGAAGGCTTCGAAGGCAAGGGAAAGCAAGGAAAGGCATGTGTAACGGAAGGAACCGCACGGCAAGGGGAAACAAGGCTAAGGCACGACAACGCACGCTAGGCAATGCACGGCAAGGCAAGGAAAGGGTAACGCATGGGAAAGCACGGTCAGGCGAGGCAAGGCTAAGGCACGACAACGCAAGGCTAGGCAATGGACGGAAGGCAAGCAAAGAGTAACGGAAGGTAAGGAAGGTAATGGAAAGCAAGGAAAGGCAAGGGTGCCGGAAGGAACGGCACGGCAAAGGGTAACAAGCCTAAGGCACGACAACGCAGGTCTACGCAATGCACGGCAAGGCAAGGAAAGGGTAACGCAAGGGAAGGCACGGTCAGGTGAGGCAAGGCTAATGCACGACAACGCCAGGCTAGGCAGTGCACGGCAAGGCAAGGAAAGAGCAACGGAAGTAAAGGAAGGCAAGGCAAAGCCAGGCAAGGCAAGTGTAACAAAAGGCACGGCACGGCAAGGGGAAACAAGGCTAAGGCACGACAACGCAAGGCTAGGCAATGCACGGAAGGTAAGCAAAGACTAAGGAAGGCTTCGAAGGCAAGGGAAAGTACGGCAAGGCAAGGGTAACAGAAGGAACGGCACGGCAAGGGGAAACAAGGCTAAGGCACGACAACGCACGGCTTGGCAATGCACGTCAAGCCAAGGAAAGTGGAACGCAAGGCAAGGCACGGTCAGGCGAGGCAAGGCTAAGGCACCACAACGCAAGGCTAGGCAATGCACGGAAGGCAAGCAAAGGGTAACGGAAGGCAAGGAATGCAAGGCAAAGCAATGCAACGCAAGCAAGGCTATGGCAAGGTTTTAAAAGGCTAAGGCACGACAACGCACGGCTTGGCAATGCACGTCAAGCCAAGGAAAGTGGAATGCAAGGCAAGGCACGGTCAGGCGAGATAAGGCTAAGGCACGACAACGCAAGGCTAGGCAATGCAGGGAAGGCAAGCAAAGAGTAAAGGAAGGTAAGCAAGGCAAGGAAAAGCAAGGAAAGGCAAGGGTAACGGAAGGAACGGCACGGCAAGGGGAAACAAGTCTAAGGCACGACAACGCACGCTAGGCAATGCACGGCAAGGCAAGGAAAGGGTAACGCATGGGAAAGCACGGTCAGGCGGGGCAAGGCTAAGGTATGACAACGCAAGGCTAGGCAATGCACGGAAAGCAAGCAAAGAGTAACGGAACGCAAGGAAGGCAAGGGAAAGCAAGGGAAGGCAAGGGTAACGGAAGGAACGGCAGGGCAAGGGGTAACAAGGCTAAGGCACGACAACGCAGGGCTACGCAATGCACCGCAAGGCAAGGTAAGGGTAAAGCAAGGGAAGGCACGGTCAGGTGAGGCAAGGCTAATGCACGACAACGCAAGGCTAGGCAGTGCACGGCAAGGCAAGGAAAGAGTAACGGAAGGAAAGGAAGGCAAGGCATAGCCAGGCAAGGCAAGTGTAACAAAAGACACGGCACGGCAAGGATAAACAAGGCTAAGGCACGACAACGCAAGGCTAGGCAATGCACGGCAAGGCAAGGAAAGAGTAACGGAACGCAAGGAAGGCAAGGGAAAGCAAGGGAAGGCAAGGGTAATGGAAGGAACGGCAGGGCAAGGGGTAACAAGGCTAAGGCACGACAACGCAGGGCTAGGCAATGCACCGCAAGGCAAGGAAAGGGTAACGCAAGGGAAGGCACGGTCAGGTGAGGCAAGGCTAATGCACGACAACGCAAGGCTAGGCAATGCACGGAAAGCAAGCAAAGAGTAACGGAACGCAAGGAAGGCAAGGGAAAGCAACGGAAGGCAAGGTAAACGGAAAGAATTGCACGGCAAGGGGTAACAAGGCTAAGGCACGACAACGCAGGTCTAGGCAATGCACGGCAAAGCAAGGAAAGGGTAACGCAAGGGAAGGCACGGTCAGGTGAGGCAAGGATAAGGCAAGACAACGCAAGGCTAGGCAATGCACGGCAAGGCAAGGAAAGAGTAACGGAAGGAAAGGAAGGCAAGGCAAAGCCAGGCAAGGCAAGTGTAACAAAAGGCACGCCACGGCAAGGGGAAACAAGGCTAAGGAACGACAACGGAAGGCTAGGCAATGCACGACAATGCAAGGAAAGTGTAACGCATGCGAAAGCACGGTCAGGCGAGGCAAGGCTAAGGCACGACAACGCAAGGCTAGGCAATGCACGGAAGGCAAGCAAAGAGTAACGGAAGGTAAGGAAGGCAAGGGAAAGCAAGGAAAGGCAAGTGTAACGGAAGGAACGGCACGGCAAGGGGAAACAAGGCTAAGGCACGACAACGCACGCTAGGCAATGCACGGCAAGGCAAGGAAAGGGTAACGCATGGGAAAGCACGGTCAGGCGAGGCAAGGCTAAGGCATGACAACGCAAGGCTAGGCAATGCACGGAAAGCAAGCAAAGAGTAACGGAAGGCAAGGAAGGCAAGGGAAAGCAAGGAAGGCAAGGGTAACGGAAGGAACGGCACGGCAAGGGGAAACAAGGCTAAGGCACGACAACGCAGCTAGGCAATGCACGGCAAGGCAAGGAAAGGGTAACGCAAGGGAAGGCACGGTCAGGTGAGGCAAGGCTAAGGCACGACAACGCAAGGCTAGGCAATGCACGGCAAGGCAAGGAAAGAGTAACGGAAGGAAAGGAAGGCAAGGCAAAGCCAGGCAAGGCAAGTGTAACAAAAGGCACGGCACGGCAAGGGTAAACAAGGCTAAGGACGACAACGCACGCTAGGCAATGCACGGCAAGGCAAGGAAAGGGTAACGCATGGGAAAGCACGGTCAGGCGAGGCAAGGCTAAGGCACGACAACGCAAGGCTAGGCAATGCACGGAAAGCAAGCAAAGAGTAACGGAACGCAAGGAAGGCAAGGGAAAGCAAGGGAAGGCAAGGGTAACGGAAGGAACGGCAGGGCAAGGGGTAACAAGGCTAAGGCACGACAACGCAGGGCTAGGCAATGCACGGCAAGGCAAGGAAAGGGTAACGCAAGGGAAGGCACGGTCAGGTGAGGCAAGGCTAATGCACGACAACGCAAGGCTAGGTAGTGCACGGCAAGGCAAGGAAAGAGTAACGGAAGGAAAGGAAGGCAAGGCAAAGCCAGGCAAGGCAAGTGTAACAAAAGACACGGCACGGCAAGGATAAACAAGGCTAAGGCACGACAACGCAAGGCTAGGCAATGCACGGCAAGGCAAGGAAAGGGTAACGCAAGGCAAGGCACGGTCAGGCGAGGTAAGGTTAAGGCACGACAACGCAAGGCTAGGCAATGAACGGAAGGGAAGCAAAGACTAACGGAAGGCTTCGAAGGCAAGGGAAAGCAAGGAAAGGCAAGTGTAACGGAAGGAACGGCACGGCAAGGGGAAACAAGGCTAAGGCACGACAACGCACGCTAGGCAATGCACGGCAAGGCAAGGAAAGGGTAACGCATGGGAAAGCACGGTCAGGCGAGGCAAGGCTAAGGCACGACAACGCAAGGCTAGGCAATGCACGGAAGGCAAGCAAAGAGTAACGGAAGGTAAGGAAGGCAAGGAAAGCAAGGAAAGGCAAGGGTAACGGAAGGAACGGCACGGCAAGGGGAAACAAGGCTAAGGCACGACAACGCAGCTAGGCAATGCACGGCAAGGCAAGGAAAGGGTAACGCAAGGGAAGCACGGTCAGGGAGGCAAGGCTAATGCACGACAACGCAAGGCTAAGTGCACGGCAAGGCAAGAAAGAGTAAGGCAAGGCAAGGAACGGCACGGCAAGGGGAAACAAGGCTAAGGCACGACAACGCAAGGCTAGGCAATGAACGGAAGGGAAGCAAAGACTAAGGAAGGCTTCGAAGGCAAGGGAAAGTACGGCAAGGCAAGGGTAACAGAAGGAACGGCACGGCAAGGGGAAACAAGGCTAAGGCACGACAACGCACGGCTTGGCAATGCACGTCAAGCCAAGGAAAGTGGAACGCAAGGCAAGGCACGGTCAGGCGAGGCAAGGCTAAGGCACGACAACGCAAGGCTAGGCAATGCACGGAAGGCAAGCAAAGGGTAACGGAAGGCAAGGAATGCAAGGCAAAGCAATGCAACGCAAGCAAGGCTATGGCAAGGTTTTAAAAGGCTAAGGCACGACAACGCACGGCTTGGCAATGCACGTGAAGCCAAGGAAAGTGGAATGCAAGGCAAGGCACGGTCAGGCGAGATAAGGCTAAGGCACGACAACGCAAGGCTAGGCAATGCAGGGAAGGCAAGCAAAGAGTAAAGGAAGGTAAGCAAGGCAAGGAAAAGCAAGGAAAGGCAAGTGTAACGGAAGGAACGGCACGGCAAGGGGAAACAAGCTAAGGCACGACAACGCACGCTAGGCAATGCACGGCAAGGCAAGGAAAGGGTAACGCATGGGAAAGCACGGTCAGGCGAGGCAAGGCTAAGGCACGACAACGCAAGGCTAGGCAATGCACGGAAGGCAAGCAAAGAGTAACGGAAGGCAAGGAAGGCAAGGGAAAGCAAGGGAAGGCAAGGGTAACGGAAGGAACGGCACGGCAAGGGGAAACAAGGCTAAGGCACGACAACGCAGGGCTAGGCAATGCAGGCAAGGCAAGGAAAGGGTAACGCAAGGGAAGGCACGGTCAGGTGAGGCAAGGCTAATGCACGACAACGCAAGGCTAGGCAGTGCACGGCAAGGCAAGGAAAGAGTAACGGAAGGAAAGGAAGGCAAGGCATAGCCAGGCAAGACAAGTGTAACAAAAGACACGGCACGGCAACGATAAAGAAGGCTAAGGCACGACAACGCAAGGCTAGGCAATGCACGGCAAGGCAAGGAAAGCTTAAAGCAAAGGAAGGCACGGTCAGGCGAGATAAGGCTAAGGCACGACAACGCAAGGCTAGACAATGCAGGGAAGGCAAGCAAAGAGTAAAGGAAGGTAAGCAAGGAAAGGAAAAGCAAGGAAAGACAAGGGTAACGGAAGGAACGGCACGGCAAGGGGAAACAAGTCTAAGGCATGACAACGCACGCTAGGCAATGTACGGGAAGCCAAGGAAAGGGTAACGCGTGGGAAAGCACGGTCAGGCGAGGCAAGGCTAAGGCACGACAACGCAAGGCTACGCAATGCACGGAAGGCAAGCAAAGAGTAACGGAATGTAAGGAAGGCAAGGGAAAGCAAGGGAAGGCAAGTGTAACGGATGGAACGGCACGGCAAGGGGAAACAAGGCTAAGGCACGACAACGCAAGCTAGGCAATGGAACGGCACGGCAAGGAAAGGTTAACGCATGGGAAAGCACGGTCAGGCGACGCAAGGCTAAGGCATGACAACGCAATGCTAGGCAATGCACGGAAAGCAAGCAAAGAGTAACGGAAAGCAAGGGAAGGCAAGGGTAACGGAAGGGACGGGACGGCAAGGGGTAACAAGGCTAAGGCACGACAACGCAGAGATAGGCAATGCACGGAAAGGCAAGGAAAGGGTAACGCAAGGGAAGGCACGGTCAGGTGAGGCAAGGATAAGGCACGACAACGCAAGGCTAGGCAATGCACGGCAAGGCAAGGAAAGAGTAACGGAACGCAAGGAAGGCAAGGGAAAGCAAGGGAAGGCAAGGGTAATGGAAGGAACGGCAGGGCAAGGGGTAACAAGGCTAAGGCACGACAACGCAGGGCTAGGCAATGCACGGCAAGGCAAGGAAAGGGTAACGCAAGGGAAGGCACGGTCAGGTGAGGCAAGGCTAATGCACGACAACGCAAGGCTAGGCAGTGCACGGCAAGGCAAGGAAAGAGTAACGGAAGGAAAGGAAGGCAAGGCAAAGCCAGGCAAGGCAAGTGTAACAAAAGGCACGGCACGGCAAGGGTAAACAAGGCTAAGTCACGACAACGCACGGCTAGGCAATGCACGGCAAGGCAAGGAAAGGGTAACGCATGGGAAACCACGGTCAGGTGAGGCAAGGCTAAAGCACGACAACGCAAGGCTAGGCAATGCACGGAAGGAAAGAAAAGAGTAACGGAAGGCAAGGAAGGCAAGGGAAAGCAAGGAAAGACAAGTGTAACGGAAGGAACGGCACGGCAAGGGGAAACAAGTATAAGGCATGACAACGCACGCTAGGCAATGCACGGCAAGGCAAGGAAAGGGTAACGCATGCGAAAGCACGGTCAGGCGAGGCAAGGCTAAGGCACGACAACGCAAGGCTAGGCAATGCACGGAAGGCAAGCAAAGAGTAACGGAACGCAAGGAAGGCAAGGGAAAGCAACGGAAGGCAAGGGTAACGGAAAAAATTGCACGGCAAGGGGTAACAAGGCTAAGGCACGACAACGCAGGTCTAGGCAATGCACGGCAAGGCAAGGAAAGGGTAACGCAAGGGAAGGGACGGTCAGGTGAGGCAAGGATAAGGCAAGACAACGCAAGGCTAGGCAATGCACCTCAAGGCAAGGAAAGAGGAACGGAAGGAAAGGAAGGCAAGGCAAAGCCAGGCAAGGCAAGTGTACCAAAAGGCACGCCACGGCAAGGGGAAACAAGGGTAAGGAACGACAACGCAAGGCTAGTCAATCCACGACAATGCAAGGAAAGGGTAACGCATGCGAAAGCACGGTCAGGCGAGGCAAGGCTAAGGCACGACAACGCAAGGCTAGGCAATGCACGGAAGGCAAGCAAAGAGTAACGGAAGGTAAGGAAGGGAAGGGAAACAAGGAAAGGCAAGTGTAACGGAAGGAACGGCATGGCAAGGGGAAACAAGGCTAAGGCACGACAACGCACGCTAGGCAATGCACGGCAAGGCAAGGAAAGGGTAAAGCATGGGAAAGCACGGTCAGGCGGGGCAAGGCTAAGGCATGACAACGCAATGCTAGGCAATGCACGGAAAGCAAGCAAAGAGTAACGGAACGCAAGGAAGGCAAGGGAAAGCAAGGGAAGGCAAGGGTAACGGAAGGAACGGCACGGCAAGGGGTAACAAGGCTAAGGCACGACAACGCAGGGCTAGGCAATGCACGGAAAGGCAAGGAAACGGTAACGCAAGGGAAGGCACGGTCAGGTGAGGCAAGGCTAATGCACGACAACGCAAGGCTAGGCAGTGGACGGCAAGGCAAGGAAAGAGTAACGGAAGGAAAGGAAGGCAAGGCAAAGCCAGGCAAGGCAAGTGTAACAAAAGGCACGGCACGGCAAGGGTAAACAAGGCAAAGGCACGACAACGCACGGCAAGGCAAGGACAGGGTAACGCATGGGAAAGCACGGTCAGGTGAGGCAAGGTTAAAGCACGACAACGCAAGGCTAGGCAATGCACGGAAAGCAAGCAAAGAGTAACGGAAGGCAAGGAAGGCAAGGGAAAGCAAGGAAAGGCAAGTGTAACGGAAGGAACGGCACGGCAAGGGGAAACAAGTCTAAGGCACGACAACGCACGCTAGGCAATGCACGGCAAGGCAAGGAAAGGGTAACGCATGCGAAAGCCCGGTCAGGCGAGGCAAGGCTAAGGCACGACAACGCAAGGCTAGGCAATGCACCGAAGGCAAGCAAAGGGTAACGGAAGGTAAGGAAGGCAAGGGAAAGCAAGGAAAGGCAAGTGCAAGGGAAGGAACGGCACGGCAAGGGGAAACAAGGCTAAGGCACGACAACGCACGCTAGGCAATGCACGGCAAGGCAAGGAAAGGGTAACGCATGGGAAAGCACGGTCAGGCGAGGCAAGGCTAAGGCATGACAACGCAAGGCTAGGCAATGCACGGAAAGCAAGCAAAGAGTAACGGAACGCAAGGAAGGAAAGGGAAAGCAAGGGAAGGCAAGGGTAACGGAAGGAACGGCAGGGCAAGGGGTAACAAGGCTAAGGCACGACAACGCAGGGCTAGGCAATGCACCGCAAGGCAAGGAAAGGGTAACGCAAGGGAAGGCACGGTCAGTTGAGGGAAGGCTAATGCACGACAACGCAAGGCTAGGCAGTGCACGGCAAGGCAAGGAAAGAGTAACGGAAGGAAAGGAAGGCAAGGCATAGCCAGGCAAGGCAAGTGTAACAAAAGACACGGCACGGCAAGGATAAACAAGTCTAAGGCACGACAATGCAAGGCTAGGCAATGCACGGCAAGGCAAGGAAAGGGTAACGCAAGGTAAGGCACGGTCAGGCGAGGTAAGGTTAAGGCAGGACAACGCAAAGCTAGGCAATGAACGGAAGGGAAGCATAGACTAACGGAAGGCTTCGAAGGCAAGGGAAAGCAAGGCAAGGCAAGGGTAACGGAAGGAACCGCACGGCAAGGGGAAACAAGGCTAAGGCACGACAACGCACGCTAGGCAATGCACGGCAAGGCAAGGAAAGGGTAACGCAAGGGAAGGCACGGTCAGGTGAGGCAAGGCTAATGCACGACAACGCAAGGCTAGGCAGTGCACGGCAAGGCAAGGAAAGAGTAACGGAAGGAAAGGAAGGCAAGGCAAAACGAGGCAAGGCAAGTGTAACAAAAGGCACGGCACGGGAAGGGTAAACAAGGCTAAGGCACGACAACGCACGGCTAGGCAATGCACGGCAAGGCAAGGAAAGGGTAACGCATGGGAAACCACGGTCAGGTGAGGCAAGGCTAAAGCACGACAACGCAAGGCTAGGCAATGCACGGAAGGCAAGCAAAGAGTAACGGAAGGCAAGGAAGGCAAGGGAAAGCAAGGAAAGACAAGTGTAACGGAAGGAACGGCACGGCAAGGGGAAACAAGTCTAAGGCATGACAACGCACGCTAGGCAATGTACGGCAAGGCAAGGAAAGGGTAACGCATGGGAAAGCACGGTCAGGCGAGGCAAGGCTAAGGCACGACAACGCAAGGCTAGGCTATGCACGGAAGGCAATCAAAGAGTAACGGAAGGCAAGGAATGCAAGGGAAAGCAGGGGAAGGCAAGGGTAACGAAAGCAACGGCACGGTAAGGGGAAACAAGGCTAAGGCATGACAACAGAGGGCTAGGCAATGCAGGGCAAGGCAAGGAAAGGGTAACGCATGGGAAAGCACGGTCAGGTGAGGCAAGGATAAGGCAAGACAACGGAAGGCTAGGCAATGCACGGCAAGGCAAGGAAAGAGTAACGGAAGGTAAGGAAGGCAAGGGAAAGCAAGGAAAGGCAAGTGTAACGGAAGGAACGGCACGGCAAGGGGAAACAAGGCTATGGCACGACAACGCACAGTAGGCAATGCACGGCAAGGCAAGGAAAGGGTAACCAAAGGCAAGGTACGGTGAGGCTAGACAAGGCTAATGCACGAAAACGCAAGGCTAGGCAATGCACGACAATGCAAGGAAAGCTTAAAGCAAAGGAAGGCACGGTCAGGCGAGATAAGGCTAAGGCACGACAACGCAAGGCTAGACAATGCAGGGAAGGCAAGCAAAGAGTAAAGGAAGGTAAGCAAGGCAAGGAAAAGCAAGGAAAGGCAAGGGTAACGGAAGGAACGGCACGGCAAGGGGAAACAAGTCTAAGGCATGACAACGCACGCTAGGCAATGTACGGCAAGGCAAGGAAAGGGTAACGCAAGGGAAGGCACGGTCAGGTGAGGCAAGGATAAGGCACGACAACGCAAGGCTAGGCAATGCACGGCAAGGCAAGGAAAGAGTAACGGAACGCAAGGAAGGCAAGGGAAAGCAAGGGAAGGCAAGGGTAATGGAAGGAACGGCAGGGCAAGGGGTAACAAGGCTAAGGCACGACAACGCAGGGCTAGGCAATGCACCGCAAGGCAAGGAAAGGGTAACGCAAGGGAAGGCACGGTCAGGTGAGGCAAGGCTAATGCACGACAACGCAAGGCTAGGCAGTGCACGGCAAGGCAAGGAAAGAGTAACGGAAGGAAAGGAAGGCAAGGCAAAGCCAGGCAAGGCAAGTGTAACAAAAAGCACGGCACGGCAAGGGTAAACAAGGCTAAGGCACGACAACGCACGGCTAGGAAATGCACGGCAAGGGAAGGAAAGGGTAACGCATGGGAAACCACGGTCAGGTGAGGCAAGGCTAAAGCACGACAACGCAAGGCTAGGCAATGCACGGAAGGCAAGCAAAGAGTAACGGAAGGCAAGGAAGGCAAGGGAAAGCAAGGAAAGACAAGTGTAACGGAAGGAACGGCACGGCAAGGGGAAACAAGTCTAAGGCATGACAACGCACGCTAGGCAATGCACGGCAAGGCAAGGAAAGGGTAACGCATGCGAAAGCACGGTCAGGCGAGGCAAGGCTAAGGCACGACAACGCAAGACTAGGCAATGCACGGAAGGCAAGCAAAGAGTAACGGAAGGTAAGGAAGGGAAGGGAAACAAGGAAAGGCAAGTGTAACGGAAGGAACGGCACGGCAAGGGGAAACAAGGCTAAGGCACGACAACGCACGCTAGGCAATGCACGGCAAGGCAAGGAAAGGGTAACGCATGGGAAAGCACGGTCAGGCGAGGCAAGGCTAAGGCATGACTACGCAAGGCTAGGCAATGCACGGAAAGCAAGCAAAGAGTAACGGAACGCAAGGAAGGCAAGGGAAAGCAACGGAAGGCAAGGGTAACGGAAAGAATTGCACGGCAAGGGGTAACAAGGCTAAGGCACGACAACGCAGGTCTAGGCAATGCACGGCAAGGCAAGGAAAGGGTAACGCAAGGGAAGGCACGGTCAGGTGAGGCAAGGATAAGGCAAGACAACGCAAGGCTAGGCAGTGCACGGCAAAGCAAGGAAAGAGGAACGGAAGGAAAGGAAGGCAAGGCAAAGCCAGGCAAGGCAAGTGTACCAAAAGGCACGCCACGGCAAGGGGAAACAAGGCTAAGGAACGACAACGCAAGGCTAGTCAATGCACGACAATGCAAGGAAAGGGTAACGCATGCGAAAGCACGGTCAGGCGAGGCAAGGCTAAGGCACGACAACGCAAGGCTAGGCAATGCACGGAAGGCAAGCAAAGAGTAACGGAAGGTAAGGAAGGGAAGGGAAACAAGGAAAGGCAAGTGTAACGGAAGGAACGGCATGGCAAGGGGAAACAAGGCTAAGGCACGACAACGCACGCTAGGCAATGCACGGCAAGGCAAGGAAAGGGTAACGCATGGGAAAGCACGGTCAGGCGGCGCAAGGCTAAGGCATGACAACGCAATGCTAGGCAATGCACGGAAAGCAAGCAAAGAGTAACGGAACGCAAGGAAGGCAAGGGAAAGCAAGGGAAGGCAAGGGTAACGGAAGGAACGGCACGGCAAGGGGTAACAAGGCTAAGGCACGACAACGCAGGGCTAGGCAATGCACGTAAAGGCAAGGAAACGGTAACGCAAGGGAAGGCACGGTCAGGTGAGGCAAGTCTAATGCACGACAACGCAAGGCTAGGCAGTGGACGGCAAGGCAAGGAAAGAGTAACGGAAGGAAAGGAAGGCAAGGCAAAGCCAGGCAAGGCAAGTGTAACAAAAGGCACGGCACGGCAAGGGTAAACAAGGCTAAGGCACGACAACGCACGGCAAGGCAAGGAAAGGGTAACGCATGGGAAAGCACGGTCAGGTGAGGCAAGGCTAAAGCACGACAACGCAAGGCTAGGCAATGCACGGAAGGCAAGCAAAGAGTAACGGAAGGCAAGGAAGGCAAGGGAAAGCAAGGAAAGGCAAGTGTAACGGAAGGACCGGCACGGCAAGGGGAAACAAGTCTAAGGCATGACAACGCACGCTAGGCAATGCACGGCAAGGCAAGGAAAGGGTAACGCATGCGAAAGCACGGTCAGGCGAGGCAAGGCTAAGGCACGACAACGCAAGGCTAGGCAATGCACGGAAGGCAAGCAAAGGGTAACGGAAGGTAAGGAAGGCAAGGGAAAGGAAGGAAAGGCAAGTGTAACGGAAGGAACGGCACGGCAAGGGGAAACAAGGCCAAGGCACGACAACGCACGCTACGCAATGCACGGCAAGGCAAGGAAAGGGTAAGGCAAGGGAAGGCACGGTCAGGTGAGGCAAGGATGAGGCAAGACAACGCAAGGCTAGGCAGTGCAAGGGCAATGCAAGGAAAGAGGAACGGAAGGAAAGGAAGGCAAGGCAAAGCCAGGCAAGGCAAGTGTAACAAAAGGCACGCCACGGCAAGGGGAAACAAGGCTAAGGAACGACAACGCAAGGCTAGTCAATGCACGACAATGCAAGGAAAGGGTAACGCATGCGAAAGCACGGTCAGGCGAGGCAAGGCTAAGGCACGACAACGCAAGGCTAGGCAATGCACGGAAGGCAAGCAAAGGGTAACGGAAGGTAAGGAAGGCAAGGGAAAGCAAGGAAAGGCAAGTGTAACGGAAGGAACGGCACAGCAAGGGGAAACAAGGCTAAGGCACGACAACGCACGCTAGGCAATGCACGGCAAGGCAAGGAAAGGGTAACGCATGGGAAAGCACGGTCAGGCGAGGCAAGGCTAAGGCATGACTACGCAAGGCTAGGCAATGCACGGAAAGCAAGCAAAGAGTAACGGAACGCAAGGAAGGCAAGGGAAAGCAACGGAAGGCAAGGGTAACGGAAGGAATTGCACGGCAAGGGGTAACAAGGCTAAGGCACGACAACGCAGGTCTAGGCAATGCACGGCAAGGCAAGGAAAGGGTAACGCAAGGGAAGGCACGGTCAGGTGAGGCAAGGATAAGGCACGACAACGCAAGGCTAGGCAATGCACGGCAAGGCAAGGAAAGAGTAACGGAACGCAAGGAAGGCAAGGGAAAGCAAGGAAAGGCAAGTGTAACGGAAGGAACGGCACGGCAAGGGGAAACAAGGCTAAGGCACGACAACGCACGCTAGGCAATGCAAGGGAAGTCAAGGAAAGGGTAACGCAAGGCAAGGCACAGTCAGGCGAGATAAGGCTAAGGCACGACAACGCAAGGCTAGGCAATGCAGGGAAGGCAAGCAAAGAGTAAAGGAAGGTAAGCAAGGCAAGGAAAAGCAAGGAAAGGCAAGGGTAACGGAAGGAACGGCACGGCAAGGGGAAACAAGTCTAAGGCATGACAACGCACGCTAGGCAATGTACGGCAAGGCAGGGAAAGGGTAACGCATAGGAAAGCACGATCAGGCGAGGCAAGGCTAAGGGACGACAACGCAAGGCTAGGCAATGCACGGAAAGCAAGCAAAGAGTAACGGAACGCAAGGAAGGCAAGGGAAAGCAAGGGAAGGCAAGGGTAACGGAAGGAACGGCAGGGCAAAGGTAACAAGGCTAAGGCACGACAACGCAGGGCTAGGCAATGCACCGCAAGGCAAGGAAAGGGTAACGCAAGGGAAGGCACGGTCAGGTGAGGCAAGGCTAATGCACGACAACGCAAGGCTAGGCAGTGCACGGCAAGGCAAGGAAAGAGTAACGGAAGGAAAGGAAGGCAAGGCAAAGCCAGGCAAGGCAAGTGTAACAAAAGGCACGGCACGGCAAGGGGAAACAAGGCTAAGGCACGACAACGCACGGCTAGGCAATGCAGGGAAGGCAAGCAAAGAGTAAAGGAAGGTAAGCAAGGCAAGGAAAAGCAAGGAAAGTCAAGGGTAACGGAAGGAACGGCACGGCAAGGGGAAACAAGTCTAAGGCATGACAACGCACGCTAGGCAATGTACGGCAAGGCAAGGAAAGGGTAACGCGTGGGAAAGCACGGTCAGGCGAGGCAAGGCTAAGGCACGACAACGCAAGGCTAGGCAATGCACGGAAGGCAAGCAAAGAGTAACGGAAAGCAAGGGAAGGCAAGGGAAAGCAAGGAAAGGCAAGTGTAACGGAAGGACCGGCACGGCAAGGGGAAACAAGTCTAAGGCATGACAACGCACGCTAGGCAATGCACGGCAAGGCAAGGAAAGGGTAACGCATGGGAAAGCACGGTCAGGCGAGGCAAGGCTAAGGCATGACTACGCAAGGCTAGGCAGTGCACGGCAAGGCAAGGAAAGAGTAACGGAAGGAAAGGAAGGCAAGGCATAGCCAGGCAAGGCAAGTGTAACAAAAGACACGGCACGGCAAGGATAAACAAGGCTAAGGCACGACAACGCAAGGCTAGGCAATGCACGGCAAGGCAAGGAAAGGGTAACGCAAGGTAAGGCACGGTCAGGCGAGGTAAGGTTAAGGCACGACAACGCAAAGCTAGGCAATGAACGGAAGGGAAGCAAAGACTAACGGAAGGCTTCGAAGGCAAGGGAAAGCAAGGCAAGGCAAGGGTAACGGAAGGAACCGCACGGCAAGGGGAAACAAGGCTAAGGCACGACAACGCACGCTAGGCAATGCACGGCAAGGCAAGGAAAGGGTAACGCATGGGAAAGCACGGTCAGGTGAGGCAAGGATAAGGCAAGACAACGGAAGGCTAGGCAATGCACGGCAAGGCAAGGAAAGAGTAACGGAAGGTAAGGAATCAAGGGAAAGCAAGGAAAGGCAAGTGTAACGGAAGGAACGGCACGGCAAGGGGAAACAAGGCTATGGCACGACAACGCACGGTAGGCAATGCACGGCCAGGCAAGGAAAGAGTAACGCATGGGAAAGCACGGTCAGGCGAGGCAAGGCTAAGGCATGACTACGCAAGGCTAGGCAATGCACGGAAAGCAAGCAAAGAGTAACGGAACGCAAGGAAGGCAAGGGAAAGCAACGGAAGGCAAGGGTAACGGAAAGAATTGCACGGCAAGGGGTAACAAGGCTAAGGCACGACAACGCAGGTCTAGGCAATGCACGGCAAGGCAAGGAAAGGGTAACGCAAGGGAAGGCACGGTCAGGTGAGGCAAGGATAAGGCAAGACAACGCAAGGCTAGGCAGTGCACGGCAACGCAAGGAAAGAGGAACGGAAGGAAAGGAAGGCAAGGCAAAGCCAGGCAAGGCAAGTGTAACAAAAGGCACGGCACGGCAAGGGGAAACAAGGCTAAGGCACGACAACGCACGCTAGGCAATGCAAGGGAAGTCAAGGAAAGGGTAACGCAAGGCAAGCCACAGTCAGGCGAGATAAGGCTAAGGCACGACAACGCAAGGCTAGGCAATGCAGGGAAGGCAAGCAAAGAGTAAAGGAAGGTAAGCAAGGCAAGGAAAAGCAAGGAAAGGCAAGGGTAACGGAAGGAACGGCACGGCAAGGGGAAACAAGTCTAAGGCATGACAACGCACCCTAGGCAATGTACGGCAAGGCAGGGAAAGGGTAACGCATAGGAAAGCACGGTCAGGCGAGGCAAGGCTAAGGGACGACAACGCAAGGCTAGGCAATGCACGGAAGGCAAGCAAAGAGTAACGGAAGGTAAGAAAGGCAAGGGAAAGCAAGGAAAGGCAAGTGTAACGGAAGGAACGGCACGGCAAGGGGAAACAAGGCTAAGGCACGACAACGCACGCTAGGCAATGCACGGCAAGGCAAGGAAAGGGTAACGCAAGGGAAAGCACGGTCAGGCGAGGCAAGGCTAAGGCATGACTACGCAAGGCTAGGCAATGCACGGAAAGCAAGCAAAGAGTAACGGAACGCAAGGAAGGCAAGGGAAAGCAACGGAAGGCAAGGGTAACGGAAGGAACGGCAGGGCAAAGGGTAACAAGGCTAAGGCACGACAACGCAGGGCGAGGCAATGCACCGCAAGGCAAGGAAAGGGTAACGCAAGGGAAGGCACGGTCAGGTGAGGCAAGGCTAATGCACGACAACGCAAGGCTAGGCAGTGCACGGCAAGGCAAGGAAAGAGTAACGGAAGGAAAGGAAGGCAAGGCAAAGCCAGGCAAGGCAAGTGTAACAAAAGGCACGGCACGGCAAGGGTAAACAAGGCTAAGGCACGACAACGCACGGCTAGGCAATGCACGGCAAGGCAAGGAAAGGGTAACGCAGGGGAAACCAAGGTCAGGTGAGGCAAGGCTAAAGCACGACAACGCAAGGCTAGGCAATGCACGGAAGGCAAGCAAAGAGTAACGGAAGGCAAGGAAGGCAAGGGAAAGCAAGGAAAGACAAGTGTAACGGAAGGAACGGCACGGCAAGGGGAAACAAGTCTAAGGCATGACAACGCACGCTAGGCAATGCACGGCAAGGCAAGGAAAGGGTAACGCATGCGAAAGCACGGTCAGGCGAGGCAAGGCTAAGGCACGACAACGCAAGGCTAGGCAATGCACGGAAGGCAAGCAAAGAGTAACGGAAGGTAAGGAAGGGAAGGGAAACAAGGAAAGGCAAGTGTAACGGAAGGAACGGCATGGCAAGGGGAAACAAGGCTAAGGCACGACAACGCACGCTAGGCAATGCACGGCAAGGCAAGGAAAGGGTAACGCATGGGAAAGCACGGTCAGGCGAGGCAAGGCTAAGGCATGACTACGCAAGTCTAGGCAATGCACGGAATGCAAGGAAAGAGCAACGGAACGCAAGGAAGGCAAGGGAAAGCAAGGAAAGGCAAGTGTAACGGAAGGAACGGCACGGCAAGGGGAAACAAGGCTAAGGCACGACAACGCACGCTAGGCAATGCACGGCAAGGCAAGGAAAGGGTAACGCATGGGAAAGCACGGTCAGGCGAGGCAAGGCTAAGGCATGACTACGCAAGGCTAGGCAATGCACGGAAAGCAAGCAAAGAGTAACGGAACGCAAGGAAGGCAAGGGAAAGCAACGGAAGGCAAGGGTAACGGAAAGAATTGCACGGCAAGGGGTAACAAGGCTAAGGCACGACAACGCAGGTCTAGGCAATGCACGGCAAGGCAAGGAAAGGGTAACGCAAGGGAAGGCACGGTCAGGTGAGTCAAGGCTAATGCACGACAACGCAAGGCTAGGCAGTGGACGGCAAGGCAAGGAAAGAGTAACGGAAGGAAAGGAAGGCAAGGCAAAGCCAGGCAAGGCAAGTGTAACAAAAGGCACGGCACGGCAAGGTTAAACAAGGCTAAGGCACGACAACGCAAGGCTAGGCAATGCACGGAAAGCAAGCAAAGAGTAACGGAACGCAAGGAAGGCAAGGGAAAGCAACGGAAGGCAAGGGTAACGGAAGGAACGGCAGGGCAAAGGGTAACAAGGCTAAGGCACGACAACGCAGGGCGAGGCAATGCACCGCAAGGCAAGGAAAGGGTAATGCAAGGGAAGGCACGGTCAGGTGAGGCAAGGCTAATGCACGACAACGCAACGCTAGGCAGTGCACGGCAAGGCAAGGAAAGAGTAACGGAAGGAAAGGAAGGCAAGGCATAGCCAGGCAAGGCAAGTGTAACAAAAGACACGGCACGGCAAGGATAAACAAGGCTAAGGCACGACAACGCAAGGCTAGGCAATGCACGGCAAGGCAAGGAAAGGGTAACGCAAGGTAAGGCACGGTCAGGCGAGGTAAGGTTAAGGCACGACAACGCAAAGCTAGGCAATGAACGGAAGGGAAGCAAAGACTAACGGAAGGCTTCGAAGGCAAGGGAAAGCAAGGCAAGGCAAGGGTAACGGAAGGAACCGCACGGCAAGGGGAAACAAGGCTAAGGCACGACAACGCACGCTAGGCAATGCACGGCAAGGCAAGGAAAGGGTAACGCATGGGAAAGCACGGTCAGGTGAGGCAAGGATAAGGCAAGACAACGGAAGGCTAGGCAATGCACGGCAAGGCAAGGAAAGAGTAACGGAGGGTAAGGAATCAAGGGAAAGCAAGGAAAGGCAAGTGTATCGGAAGGAACGGCACTACAAGGGGAAACAAGGCTATGGCACGACAACGCACGGTAGGCAATGCACGGCAAGGCAAGGAAAGGGTAACGAAAGGCAAGGCACGGTGAGGCTAGACAAGGCTAATGCACGAAAACGCAAGGCTAGGCAATGCACGACAATGCAAGGAAAGCTTAAAGCAAAGGAAGGCACGGTCAGGCGAGATAAGGCTAAGGCACGACAACGCAAGGCTAGACAATGCAGGGAAGGCAAGCAAAGAGTAAAGGAAGGTAAGCAAGGCAAGGAAAAGCAAGGAAAGGCAAGGGTAACGGAAGGAACGGCACGGCAAGGGGAAACAAGTCTAAGGCATGACAACGCACGCTAGGCAATGTACGGCAAGGCAAGGAAAGGGTAACGCGTGGGAAAGCACGGTCAGGCGAGGCAAGGCTAAGGCACGACAACGCAATGCTAGGCAATGCACGGAAAGCAAGCAAAGAGTAACGGAAAGCAAGGGAAGGCAAGGGTAACGGAAGGGACGGCACGGCAAGGGGTAACAAGGCTAAGGCACGACAACGCAGGGATAGGCAATGCACGGAAAGGCAAGGAAAGGGTAACGCAAGGGAAGGCACGGTCAGGTGAGGCAAGGATAAGGCACGACAACGCAAGGCTAGGCAATGCACGGCAAGGCAAGGAAAGGGTAACGGAACGCAAGGAAGGCAAGGGAAAGCAAGGGAAGGCAAGGGTAATGGAAGGAACGGCAGGGCAAGGGGTAACAAGGCTAAGGCACGACAACGCAGGGCTAGGCAATGCACCGCAAGGCAAGGAAAGGGTAACGCAAGGGAAGGCACGGTCAGGTGAGGCAAGGCTAATGCACGACAACGCAAGGCTAGGCAGTGCACGGCAAGGCAAGGAAAGAGTAACGGAAGGAAAGGAAGGCAAGGCAAAGCCAGGCAAGGCAAGTGTAACAAAAGGCACGGCACGGCAAGGGTAAACAAGGCTAAGGCACGACAACGCACGGCTAGGCAATGCACGGCAAGGCAAGGAAAGGGTAACGCATGGGAAACCAAGGTCAGGTGAGGCAAGGCTAAAGCACGACAACGCAAGGCTAGGCAATGCACGGAAGGCAAGCAAAGAGTAACGGAAGGCAAGGAAGGCAAGGGAAAGCAAGGAAAGACAAGTGTATCGGAAGGAACGGCACGGCAAGGGGAAACAAGTCTAAGGCATGACAACGCACGCTAGGCAATGCACGGCAAGGCAAGGAAAGGGTAACGCATGCGAAAGCACGGTCAGGCGAGGCAAGGCTAAGGCACGACAACGCAAGACTAGGCAATGCACGGAAGGCAAGCAAAGAGTAACGGAAGGTAAGGAAGGCAAGGGAAAGCAAGGAAAGGCAAGTGTAACGGAAGGAACGGCACGGCAAGGGGAAACAAGGCTAAGGCACGACAACGCACGCTAGGCAATGCACGGCAAGGCAAGGAAAGGGTAACGCATGGGAAAGCACGGTCAGGCGAGGCAAGGCTAAGGCATGACTACGCAAGGCTAGGCAATGCACGGAAAGCAAGCAAAGAATAACGGAAGGTAAGGAAGGGAAGTGAAACAAGGAAAGGCAAGTGTAACGGAAGGAACGGCACGGCAAGGGGAAACAAGGCTAAGGCACGACAACGCACGCTAGGCAATGCACGGCAAGGCAAGGAAAGGGTAACATGCACCGTTGTCGTGCCTTAGCCTTGCCTCGCCTGACCGTGCCTTCCCTTGCGTTACCCTTTCCTTGCCTTGCCGTGCATTGCCTAGACCTGCGTTGTCGTGCCTTAGCCTTGTTACCCCTTGCCGTGCAATTCTTTCCGTTACCCTTGCCTTCCGTTGCTTTCCCTTGCCTTCCTTGCGTTCCGTTACTCTTTGCTTGCTTTCCGTGCATTGCCTAGCCTTGCGTAGTCATGCCTTAGCCTTGCCTCGCCTGACCGTGCTTTCCCATGCGTTACCCTTTCCTTGCCTTGCCGTGCATTGCGTAGCGGGCGTTGTCGTGCCTTAGCCTTGTTTACCCTTGCCGTGCCGTGCCTTTTGTTACACTTGCCTTGCCTGGCTTTGCCTTGCCTTCCTTTCCTTCCGTTACTCTTTCCTTGCCTTGCCGTGCACTGCCTAGCCTTGCGTTGTCGGGCATTAGCCTTGCCTCACCTGACCGTGCCTTCCCTTGCGTTACCCTTTCCTTGCCTTGCCGTGCATTGCCTAGCCCTGCGTTGTCGTGCCTTAGCCTTGTTACCCCTTGCCGTGCCGTTCCTTCCGTTACCCTTGCCTTCCCTTGCTTTCCCTTGCCTTCCTTGCGTTCCGTTACTCTTTGCTTGCTTTCAGTGCATTGCCTAGCAGTGCGTTGTCATGCCTTAGCCTTGCCTCGCCTGACCGTGCTTTCCCATGCGTTACCCTTTCCTTGCCTTGCCGTGCATTGCCTAGCGTGCGTTGTCATGCCTTAGACTTGTTTCCCCTTGCCGTGCCGTTCCTTCCGTTACCCTTGCCTTTCCTTGCTTTTCCTTGCCTTGCTTACCTTCCTTTACTGTTTGCTTGCCTTCCCTGCATTGCCTAGCCTTTCGTTGTCGTGCCTTAGCCTTATCTCGCCTGACCGTGCCTTCCTTTGCTTTAAGCTTTCCTTGCATTGTCGTGCATTGCCTAGCCTTGCGTTGTCGTGCCTTAGCCTTGCCTCGCCTGACGGTGCTTTCCCATGCGTTACCCTTTCCTTGCCTTGCCGTGCATTGCCTAGCGTGCGTTGTCGTGCCTTAGCCTTGTTTCCCCTTGCCGTGCCGTTCCTTCCGTTATACTTGCCTTTCCTTGCTTTCCCTTGCCTTCCTTGCCTTCCGTTACTCTTTGCTTGCCTTCCGTGCATTGCCTAGCCTTGCGTTGTCGTGCTTTAGCCTTGCCTCACCTGACCGTGCTTTCCCATGCGTTTCCCTTTCCTTGCCTTGCCGTGCGTTGTCGTGCCTTAGCCTTGTTTACCCTTGCCGTGCCGTGCCTTTTGTTACACTTGCCTTGCCTGGCTTTGCCTTGCCTTCCTTTCCTTCCGTTACTCTTTCCTTGCCTTGCCGTGCATTGCCTAGCGTGCGTTGTCGTGCCTTAGGCTTGTTACCCTTTGCCGTGCCGTTCCTTCCGTTACCCTTGCCTTTCCTTGCTTTCCCTTGCCTTCCTTACCTTCCGTTACTCTTTGCTTGCCTTCCGTCCATTGCCTAGCCTTGCGTTGTCGTGCCTTAGCCTTATCTCGCCTGACCGTGCCTTCCTTTGCTTTAAGCTTTCCTTGCATTGTCGTGCATTGCCTAGCCTTGCGTTTTCGTGCATTAGCCTTGTCTAGCCTCACCGTGCCTTGCCTTGCGTTACCCTTTCCTTGCCTTGCCGTGCATTGCCTACCGTGCGTTGTCGTGCCATAGCCTTGTTTCCCCTTGCCGCGCCGTTCCTACCGGTACACTTGCCTTTCCTTGCTTTCCCTTGCCTTCCTTACCTTCCGTTACTCTTTCCTTGCCTTGCCGTGCATTGCCTAGCCTTCCGTTGTCTTGCCTTATCCTTGCCTCACCTGACCGTGCTTTCCCATGCGTTACCCTTTCCTTGCCTTGCCTTGCATTGCCTAGCGTGCGTTGTCGTGCCTTAGCCTTGTTTCCCCTTGCCGTGCGGTTCCTTCCGTTACACTTGCCTTTCCTTGCTTTCCCTTGCCTTCGAAGCCTTCCGTTAGTCTTTGCTTCCCTTCCGTTCATTGCCTAGCTTTGCGTTGTCGTGCCTTAACCTTACTTCGCCTGACCGTGCCTTGCCTTGCGTTACCCTTTCCTTGCCTTGCCGTGCATTGCCTAGCCTTGCGTTGTCGTGCCTTAGCCTTGTTTATCCTTGCCGTGCCGTGTCTTTTGTTACACTTGCCTTGGCTGGCTTTGACTTGCCTTCCTTTCCTTCCGTTACTCTTTCCTTGCCTTGCCGTGCACTACCTAGCCTTGCGTTGTCGTGCATTAGCCTTGCCTCACCTGACCGTGCCTTCCCTTCCGTTACCCTTTCCTTGCCTTGCGGTGCATTGCCTAGCCCTGCGTTGTCGTGCCTTAGCCTTGTTACCCCTTGCCCTGCCGTTCCTTCCGTTACCCTTGCCTTCCCTTGCTTTCCCTTGCCTTCCTTGCGTTCCGTTACTCTTTGCTTCCTTTCCGTGCATTGCCTAGCCTTGCGTTGTCATACCTTAGCCTTGCCCCGCCTGACCGTGCTTTCCCATGCGTTACCCTTTCCTTGCCGTGCCGTGCATTGCCTAGCGTGCGTTGTCGTACCTTAGCCTTGTTTCCCCTTGCCGTGCCGTTCCTTCCGTTACCCTTGCCTTTCCTTGCTTTTCCTTGCCTTGCTTACCTTCCTTTACTCTTTGCTTGCCTTGCCTGCATTGCCTAGCCTTGCGTTGTCGTGCCTTAGCCTTATCTCGCCTGACTGTGCCTTGCCTTGCGTTACCCTTTCCTTGACTTCCCTTGCATTGCCTAGCGTGCGTTGTCGTGCCTTAGCCTTGTTTCCCCTTGCCGTGCCGTGCCTTTTGTTACACTTGCCTTGCCTTCCTTTCCTTCCGTTACTCTTTCCTTGCATTGCCGTGCACTGCCTAGCCTTGCGTTGTCGTGCATTAGCCTTGACTCACCTGGCCGTGCCTTCCCTTGCGTTACCCTTTCCTTGCCTTGCCGTGCATTGCCAAGACGTGCGTTGTCGTGCCTTAGCCTTGTTTCCCCTTGCCATGCCGTTCCTTCCGTTACACTTGCCTTCCCTTGCTTTCCCTTGCCTTCCTTGCCTTCCGTTACTCTTTGCTTGCCTTGCCTGCATTGCCTAGCCTTCCGTTGTCGTGCCTTAGCCTTGCCTCGCCTGACCGTGCCTTCCCTTGCGTTACCCTTTCCTTGCCTTGCCGTGCATTGCCTAGACCTGCGTTGTCGTCCCTTAGCCTTGTTACCCCTTGCCGTGCAATTCTTTCCGTTACCCTTGACTTCCGTTGCTTTCCCTTGCCTTCCTTGCGTTCCGTTACTCTTTGCTTGCTTTCCGTGCATTGCCTAGCCTTGCGTAGTCATGCCTTAGCCTTGCCTCGCCTGACCGTGCTTTCCCATGCGTTACCCTTTCCTTGCCTTGCCGTGCATTGCGTAGCGTGCGTTGTCGTGCCTTAGCCTTGTTTCCCCTTGCCGTGCCGTGCCTTTTGTTACACTTGCCTTGCCTGGCTTTGCCTTGCCTTCCTTTCCTTCCGTTACTCTTTCCTTGCCTTGCCGTGCACTGCCTAGCCTTGCGTTGTCGTGCATTAGCCTTGCCTCACCTAACCGTGCCTTCCCTTGCGTTACCCTTTCCTTGCCTTGCCGTGCATTGCCTAGCCCTGCGTTGTCGTGCCTTAGCCTTGTTACCCCTTGCCGTGCCGTTCCTTCCGTTACCCTTGCCTTCCCTTGCTTTCCCTTGCCTTCCTTGCGTTCCGTTACTCTTTGCTTGCTTTCAGTGCATTGCCTAGCAGTGCGTTGTCATGCCTTAGCCTTGCCTCGCCTGACCGTGCTTTCC